>NW_007768642.1:0-277 GCF_000696425.1 Galeopterus variegatus | reverse complement strand
GGATCGCAACCCTCGGTGTCGCGCCCGCACTGTGCTCAACCAGTGAGCGGACCGGTCTCTACATGGGATCTGAACCCTCGGCGGGAGCACTGCCGCGCTCCCAAGTGCCGCACTCTACCGAGTGCGCCACCGGGCCGGCCCTAATATCCATAATTTACAAAGAACTCAAACAACAGTAAAAAGACAAAATAACGAGATTAAAAAATGGACAAAGAAGCTGAACAGGCATTTCTCAAAGGAAGAGATACAAATGGCCAAAAGACACATGAAAAAATGC
>NW_007768641.1:5691-6102 GCF_000696425.1 Galeopterus variegatus | reverse complement strand
TATGGACCTGCCACCGATGTTGGAGAACAAATACATGAACAGAAGAATATAGTTCCACTACATCCACTGAATTAAACAGGCAAATGGCAAGGATTCAGCACAGAGCTCTACGATGAATAAGTAATCAGAGAGAGAGACTGTATGTCCATTCAGCTGGAAACAGATTCTGGCTGCTACTTAAAATGTCAGCAGGCATGTCGATCTACCACATCACCAGCATTTTTTCAAAATGCTCAGGCAGCCAGATAAATCACTCTGTGGCTTCCCCCTGCTACTTATGGACTGACAGTATTTATAAACAGCTGTGTTAACATCGTGAGATTCCAAGGAAATGTTCTTATTGCACTGAGGAGCTTTTAAAGTTCCTACATCTAGCAATGGATGGGTGGGTCTTTTTGTTCAGGTGGCTGT
>NW_007768641.1:0-252 GCF_000696425.1 Galeopterus variegatus | reverse complement strand
GCTGAGAGGGCACAGTTGTAGCTTACATCCTCCAAATCCTAAGGCAGCTAAATAGGGAGAGGAAAAAACTCACTGTCTGAATACGTGTAGCAACTTGATACCGGAGCTGGTTACAGAGACAAGCACTGCCAAGGGTGAGCCAGTGAAGCGTGACCACTTACCCACAAGACTCTGATGTGCAGGCAATGGCTTTATGGACCTGCCACCGATGTTGGAGAACAAATACATGAACAGAAGAATATAGTTCCACTA
>NW_007768640.1:4033-4933 GCF_000696425.1 Galeopterus variegatus | reverse complement strand
ACATTTTAAAAATATTATCAATATCCTAGAAGATGTCTTATTTTATTTAAGCTTTATTTTAGGTTCTTCCATAAGATGTTGCATTTTTCTTCATATAGATCCTATAAATTTCTTCAAATATGCATTCTATGCACTTTATACATTTTTGCTGCCATGAATTGAATTTTCCTTCATTTATGATAGGTTACTGCTAGTATAGAAAAAATATTTTTTTCTTTATTTTCACAAACTTTTAATTTTAGAAATGTTTTACATTTACAAAAAGAATGATAGTATGGAGAATTCCTATATGCCCTACAAACTTTATTCCCTATTATTAATATCTTACATTAGTATGGTATACTTATCACAATTAACATACCATTGTTGATACATCCTTATTAACTAAAAAGCCCATACTTATCTGGATTTCTTTAATTTTTATCAAATGTCCTTTTTCTCCTTCAGAATCCTATCCAGGATACCATGTCTCCATAGGCTCCTCTTGGCCATGGCAGTTTCTCAGACTTTCCTCGTTTTTGATGACCTGGTCATTTTTGAGGAGTGCAGTTAGGTATTTTATAGAATGTCCTTTAGTGGGATTTGTCTGATGTTTTTCTCATAATTAGACTGGGGTTATGTTTTTTGGGAGGTAAAGTGCCATTTTAATCACATCATATCAAGGATACATATTATCAGCACAACTTATTGATATTGACCTCGACCACCTGGCTGAAGTAGTGTTTGTCAGGTTTCTCCAATGAAGTTACTCTTCTTCCTCTGATTCCATCTTTTTTTTTTTTTGTCTTTCTTTGTGTCCGGCAACGGATCGCAACCCTCAGTGTCGTGCCCGTACCGGACCGGGACCGGCAACGGGATCGCAACCCTTGGTGTCGCGCCCGCACCTTGCTCAGCCAGTGA
>NW_007768640.1:0-349 GCF_000696425.1 Galeopterus variegatus | reverse complement strand
TAATTTCTGTAATTTTTAATTATATTAATAATCGTACAGTACAAATATTGCCCTCACTCTTCTCTCTCAAACATGTCTTGGTCTTTTTTCTGACACATTCTTGTATATGAACATCAAAATCATTTGTCAATTTTGAAAAAAAAATAAGATTCTAATTTGAGTTCATTTAAAATTAGAATTAACATAATGTTGACATTTTAAAAATATTATCAATATCCTAGAAGATGTCTTATTTTATTTAAGCTTTATTTTATTTTTTTTATTTTTTGTCTTTTTTTGTCTTTTTTCCGTGTCCGGCAACGGATCGCAACCCTCAGTGTTGCCCCCGTACCGGGCCGGGGACCGGCAA
>NW_007768639.1:5615-6102 GCF_000696425.1 Galeopterus variegatus | reverse complement strand
AACCTATAGATTAAAAGAAAATTAAAAGACAGCTGACATAGCAGCCAAAGCAAGAAGCAGCACTTGTTTGGATCCTGATGTAAACAAATCAATCGTAAGAAAGAAGGAGGGGGAGAAAATTGGAGATATTTAAACATGTTTCTTGTTTGATTATATTAATGAATTATTATTGATTTTTTTAGATATGATTTTTAAAAAGATGGTAATTTTTATATACCTAATAAAATATATCATAAAAGCATAAATAACTGAAAATAATTTTTAACTATTATGGTAATCATATTGTTGATAGTAGTATTGTTATTTGTATATTTCAACTGTTGTGTACGTGTCCTGGGGAAAAGAAAATGGATCATTATGTTGCTGTCTTATAGAAAAGGAATTTTTTCATCATAGGAAAAAGAGATACAGATGTAAGATTGTTGAAATTAAAATAAAACCCTGAAGCCTCGAATTTGAATTTGAAAAATAGAACAACAGTGTGGTA
>NW_007768639.1:2276-3115 GCF_000696425.1 Galeopterus variegatus | reverse complement strand
CCAGCTAAAACAGATGGTTTAAATAAAATTCAGAGTCTCATAATAGAACACTCAAAATGTACAGGTTTCAATTGAAAATCACTCATCATACCAAGAACCAGGAATATCTCAATCTTAATGAAAAAAAAAATCAATAGAAGCCAACTCCAAAATAACAGAGATGTCAGATTTATGTGACAAAGATTTTAAAGAAGTCATCAGAAAAATGCTTTAGTGAATAATTACAAATACCCTCAAGACAAATGAGAAAACAAACAAACAAAACCCCCCCCAAAAAAGTCCCAGTAAAGAAATAAATAATATAAAGAGGAAGCACATAGAAATTTAAGAACTGGTAAATCCAGTAACCAAAATAAATAGAATGGAGCTCAACAACAGAATGGGAAGAACAGAGGAATGAACTGGTGAACTTGAAGATAGAACAATAGAACAATAGAAACCACCCTACTTGAAAACAGAAAAAAAAAAATGAGAAAAAGTAAAATTGAATAGAGCCTCAGGGACCTGTGGACCAATTACGAAAGATCTAACATTAGAGTCCCAGAAGGAGAAGAAAAAGAGGATAGGATGGAAAAAGTACTTGAAGCAATAGTGGTGGAGTTACCCAAATTGGAAAGGAAGAAGTAAAATTATCTCTGTGTACAGATGACATGATCATATAGAAGGGTACTTCAAAAAGTTTGTGGAAAAATAGAATTGAAAGATAATATGACTCTTTCCATGAACTTTTAAAGTACCTGGTACATAGAAAACTCTGCAGATTACACACACACACACACACACACACACACACACACACACACACACACAGATAGAACTAATAAATGAATTCAGCAAAG
>NW_007768639.1:0-656 GCF_000696425.1 Galeopterus variegatus | reverse complement strand
TAGGCAAGAAAGAAGAAAACCCACTGGTAGAACAAAAATGCAAACAAGAAAGAAAAAAACTGAATCTTACCACCACAAAAAACTATAATGGCAAAGAAACAAAAGCAAACAAACTCTCAGTCTCTTTGAAAGATGATAAGGAAACATTTCATTTTTCTAAAACTAGTAAGTAAAAGACAAGAGACAGGCATTTATCCTGTCTTTCCTATACAAATTGTTCCTCAAGTAACCATAAATAGCTGAGGAGGGAACATTTCTGTCTCTTGAAGTGTCTGAGCTAGTAAATATAGAATAAGATAATTAGAATACGGTATTTTGCAAATCCCTATTGAAATAATGGATGTAGCAAATGATCATCTATGACTGCTAACATCACAGAGAGATGGTCAGACATAATGGGCCTCCTGCAGTAAGAACATGCACCTCTGAAGCCAAATCTAACCTGAGTGAGACCAGGCCTCAGGATCCAGCAACCAGTCATCAGGAAATGCAGGGGACAGTGGAACATGTTAAATGACACTAGTGGGATTGAGCCACCAATTCCAGACCTTAGGAAATTTTATGGGGTAAAGGAGAACAAATTAGATGAAGGGGAAACCTATAGATTAAAAGAAAATTAAAAGACAGCTGACATAGCAGCCAAAGCAAGAAGCAGC
>NW_007768638.1:5762-6102 GCF_000696425.1 Galeopterus variegatus | reverse complement strand
TACAAAATGCAGTGCCTAGAACACAGTAAACCTTCAATAAGTGTCACCTGTTATTAGTGCTGTCATTGGCAATGAATAACAGTAAATTATTGACAATAGCACTGACTGCTGCCCAAGATTACACAGCTACTAAAGGGCAGGGCCAGGATTTGGACTGGAGCCTGATTCCAAAGGGAAACTCTTAAGCATTCCACACTTCTGGATCGGTATCATGGATAGAAGAACTGGGCTTGACTTTAACAGGATGATTTCCTCTGTCTCTCAAAAATATTTCAGAAGCGGGCCGGCCCGGTGGCGCACTGCTACAGTGTGCCACTTGGGAGCGCGGTGGCGCTCCCGC
>NW_007768638.1:0-1422 GCF_000696425.1 Galeopterus variegatus | reverse complement strand
CGATCCCGTTACCGGTCAGTAAAAAAGACAAAAAGGAAAAAAAATAAAAATAAAAATAAAACATGGCAATGTACACAGTTTACAGGTATACCATAACCAATTGAAGCTAAATAGTTAAACTTTCGAACTGCTACAACCTCTAGAAAGTTGAAAGTTAATTCCAAGGCATTCTTTCAGAGAACCTGTTTCCCAGTCTGTCTCTAAGAGATTGTGGCAATACCCTGAGAAATCCAAGTCACTTAAGATTTAAGGCTGGCAAACTCCAGGCTGGATCAGTCAGGAAAAGGAAAAGCACTTCGTAGATTCAATGCACCTCCCTCAGCACCCACAGCTCCCAGACAGACAGGAGAGTGACTTCAGACAAGAATTTTTCCCAAATGGCAACTGGCTTCACCTGACAACATCCTGACTTGCCCAGCCCTGAGACAAACTTAAAAATTCAAAGTTGGACCAAGAAACAGTGACATCATTTGGTACCCAAAGGCATTAGATAAGTGCCCAGAGGACCACTGTGGCCACAAACCTGGTACACCAAGGCTTAGAAACAACATCCTACCAGAGTAATGTGCAGAAGTGCAGAAACATTTTATTGTACTCTTTTAAGCTCCACTACTGCTGTAGGAAAGTTCCCTGCAGCCCCCCAAACCAGTCATTTAAAACCACAATGAACTCTCAACAAATTTGCTGCCAATGTGCTGCTGTACAAATGCCAAACAGTGACGCTCCTGGGAAAACATCAAACTCATTTTCCCATCAGTTTTTCATCCCCCAAAAATGTATTTTTACAAATAAGGCATATATTTTATATTTAGAATATGGGAAAGGAAGAGAAAGAGACAGGCAAGAAACATTGAGAAGACAGAACATATCCCAATATCAGAGAAAAGCTGGATGGGGGAGGTGGGAATGACCAGTAAGTGGCGATGGCTCCACAAATAATGAGGTGTCCAGTTAGAATGACAGGTCTGCTTTCACAAGGACTGTCAGAAGAAGAGCAGTGATGCCTCACTCTGACCCTCAGCACTGTTACACACCGAAAACACTTTGCCGTTTGGAGATATGCAATGAAAGGAATCTATCCTGGAGTCACTGTGTATCTGCCTTTGATGTTGAATACAATGCTCCCATGGCCCCCGGAGGCAGGAGTTATGACTCCCCACAGAGTCCAAGTGAGGCTGGCAGTTTCGAGAGCATGGGCTGCAGATCAAGCTGACTGGGTCTACGTTCCAGCTTTTTCACTTACTGTGTGACCTTTTTTTGGAACTGGTGAGGACCAGGCAAGTGTCCTCACCAGTCCCCCCCCCAAAAAGGAATGACAGATTACATCATAGTATTGTTACAAAGAGTAAATGAGAAGTGCGTACAAAATGCAGTGCCTAGAACACAGTAAACCTTCAATAAGTGTCACCTGTTATTAGTGCT
>NW_007768637.1:5884-6102 GCF_000696425.1 Galeopterus variegatus | reverse complement strand
TGAGCTTCCGGCACTCACTGGCAAGTAGAGGACAGAGGCAAGGCAGCTAAACATCAGTAAAAAACAATGCGTGCATGTCAGAGGCAAAAAGAGCAAGGTATCAGAGACACATCCGTACTATGAGAGGGAGAAAAAGAATCAATTTACACCAGAGGGGGCAGATCTAATGGAAAACAAAGAACAAAAACTTAAACAAAACCATTATCTCCAACAGCCTC
>NW_007768637.1:0-291 GCF_000696425.1 Galeopterus variegatus | reverse complement strand
AGTAAGCATGATGGGCTGGCCAGCTCCTGCCCATTCCTCCCTCCCACCCAACACCTCTCCCTAGGCCACAGCCAGGCAGTGTTAACAAGACTGGAGCCAGTCCAGGGAGTAAGGGAAGAAAAGAGGGAAGGGGAGGAAGCATGGAGAGTGAAGGGTCCCAGGCTGCACTTCAGCCCTGAGGGCACCTTCCCCCCACCCAGTTATCACATCGGAGAGGACAGGAGAGTGTTTGAGCTTCCGGCACTCACTGGCAAGTAGAGGACAGAGGCAAGGCAGCTAAACATCAGTAAA
>NW_007768636.1:5863-6102 GCF_000696425.1 Galeopterus variegatus | reverse complement strand
CCCTTCCCTCTCTGAGCTTCAGGTTCCTCACTGGGAAAGTGAAATTAACTGGAATGCCTCCCGAATTAAATGAAATTAACTGGGACAAGGAGGGAGCTGGGGCTGGGGCAGGGGGCTCAGTCCCATCTTCCTCCCCTCATCTCCCTCCTGTCCGAGGCTGCTGGGCGGAGCTGGTGCTTGTGCCAAGCCCAGCCGAGCTCAGCTGGGGCCCTTTGTCACCCAACGCTTGCTGAGACCTC
>NW_007768636.1:0-274 GCF_000696425.1 Galeopterus variegatus | reverse complement strand
GAGTGGCTATTTTTGTCCCCATTTTACAGATGAGGGAACTAAGGCTCCAAAAAATGAAGGGCCCACAGCCAGGATTTAGGAGAGCTTGGATTTGAGCCTGGATCACTCTGATTCCAGATCCTGTGTTCTTAACCACTACCTGGCACCGTCTACCTACCAGTCTCGGCTCTTCAGAGAGAAAGGAGGGTGCACCCCCTGGGGGAAGGGGAAAGGGCACTGGGCTGGGAGCCAGGAGACCACCCCCTCTGGGTTCCTCTGCTCTTGCTCTGTGTGG
>NW_007768635.1:5651-6102 GCF_000696425.1 Galeopterus variegatus | reverse complement strand
ATCATTGTTCAAAAGAAGTTGCTCAGGAAGTGTTACTTTGGTTGGTGGGAGTATAAATTAGTACAACTCTGGAGAGCAGTCTGGCAGTATTTTTCAAAGTTAATTACATATACCCTTTCACCCACAAACGCTATTTAGCTGTTATTGTAATTGCATATGTGCACAATGACGTATACATATAAGGATATATAAGGATATTCAGTTAGTATGGCTTATAATTGCAAAAGCTTGCAAATATCCTAATATTTCATCAAGGCAGTGATTAAATTATGATACACATGTAAAATGGAATATTAAATTGCCTTAAAAAATGAAGTGTTCTATAGCTACAGATGAGGAACAAATCCCAAAATATACTAAATGACAAAACCGAGGTGTATGTTTTTATGCACACATGTATTTAATATGTATAGAATATCTCTTAAAGGATATACAAGAGACTATTTGCCTC
>NW_007768635.1:0-205 GCF_000696425.1 Galeopterus variegatus | reverse complement strand
TTCAGGTTGTAGTTAGTGGGCCTCTGTATGTCCAGAGATCATGGGGAAAATAAGATGTCCAAACAAAGGACTGAACAATGCCCGTTTAGAGCCTGTGGTGTGTTGCTTGGTCATCTAAGTTCTTGGTGCTTTCATGGGTAGAAAATCATTGTTCAAAAGAAGTTGCTCAGGAAGTGTTACTTTGGTTGGTGGGAGTATAAATTAG
>NW_007768634.1:5330-6102 GCF_000696425.1 Galeopterus variegatus | reverse complement strand
AAAAAAATGCTGTATGATTTGTAAATAACAAAAATATAATATGTTGTTAGTATAATTGTAATCATTGTTGCTGTATTAGTTTGTCTCTGTTGCATATATAATAAAATAGCTGGAACTGGGTAATATATAAAAATATATATATTTTTTATTTTTTAAAAAAATCATAACAATAAATTATCTTTATTTTCCAAGGGTTCAGCAAAACAGGACATTGGCATTAATAGCGATGTTCAGCCACTTTGCAGATTGAGTTTAGGAAAATTAATGTGCTGTCTATCCAGTCATCGAATCAAGTCAGTCAGTCACAGTAGCTGTGCACAATCTTGACTCTGACATTTGCTGCTCCTTTTTATCTGAGACCATTTATCAATCTGTAGACACTATAAATTCCCAAGAGATTTAGAAGGTCTTAATTTTTTTGTTTTATTTTATCTTTTTAGATTTTTTATTATGAGAAATTTAATATACGTATAGTAAACCCAGCTACAGTAATCAACAACTCATGGTCAATCTCACCTGTACCTCCCACCCACTTTCTGCCTTCCCCCTGGGACGTTTTGAGTAAATCCTAGTGACATAGCATTCATCTGTCTATATTTTTGTATGTGTCCCTAAAAGATAAGAATTCTTTTATAAAAGACATAATTGCAGTATATAATCACATTTTAAAAATCAATAATAATTCCTTAATATAACCAAACATTAAACATGTTTAAATTTCTCCAATTCTCTCCCCCACCTCTTTCTTTTTTGCAATCGATTTCTTTCCATC
>NW_007768634.1:0-562 GCF_000696425.1 Galeopterus variegatus | reverse complement strand
GAAGGATGCTGGAAAAGTGTGGTTTTTGAAATAATTTTCCACAGGAAACAAAATGACACAGAACGTGAAATTTCCAATGAACTGGTTTATTTTGTAGTAGCAGTTGGATGATGGAAATTATCCACTTCTTTCTCAATTTGGATGCTGGATATAAAAATTAAAGTAGTGTTTTTTGTTTGTTTGTTTTGTTTTGTTTTTAACTTAAAGAATCCCTGGAGACAGTGATGCAATGGCTAATTCATAGATGTGGGGTTTTAAACAGCCATGATCTAAGAGAATTATAGAAATGATGACACATTGACAGACATCTTTTCTCTCCATATCAACATGGGAGAACACACTAAACACAGAGATTATTCCGTTTTATAGCAAAATCATAATTCATCAAAGTGGATTTCTTGATAATGAAACTACTAAGAAAAAACTTGGAGGTGAGACAAAATGAATGATTTTTTCATCTTTCAAAATGATAATGCAGGCTTGATTGTTTTCATACGTACACATTTGTCCAGGGTGGAGGAGGGGAAGGAACTGGGATTGGGCCCACGAGATACTGGACTGA
>NW_007768633.1:5669-6102 GCF_000696425.1 Galeopterus variegatus | reverse complement strand
AAAAAACAAACCCAGTTTCTCCCACTGTACTCTGACAACATGTTTCTGATACCATTTATGTGGGGATTTCCCCCACCAGCAAGCAAGCAATCAATTCTGCAGCAGACACCAGCTGTGTGTCCTCCAACTCAATTCAATTCTGACACCATCTACCTGGAGATAGCAGGTGACACAGATTGAGAACTCAGTCCCACAAGACTGCCCCTCACTGCAGACGCCAGTCACAAGCCTCAGGTTCTTTTACCTGTGCTTCTGACTGACCTGCTATAAATTGAGGTTTCCAAGACTCCCTCCTTGGGCTCAATTAATTTGCTAGATCAGTTCACAGAATTCAGGGAACACTGACAAACCAGATTATTAGAAAGGATATTAGAAAGGATACAGATGAAGAGATGCATAGGGCGAGGTATGAGAGAAACAGGGTGGCGCTTCC
>NW_007768633.1:3205-3663 GCF_000696425.1 Galeopterus variegatus | reverse complement strand
TCAGTATTATCATGACTTATTTACACAAGGGAGTTGAATCTTACCAAGGACACCAGTATTACACCATACTACAGTGTGATCATGGCATACAGAGTCTCCTCAACTCACAATGGGTTCTGTCTAGATAAACCCATCGTAAGTTGAAAGTGTGTTTTCCACTTAATGATATTTTCAATTTAGGATTTTAAGTCAAATAGCATCCATCATANCTTTGCCCGTACACCAGATATTATTGACAGGTGTTGTTACAACTGGCCATGACTTGGTCATTTCTGGATTCCAAGTTAATTGGGGACAAAGCCAGTCACCTTGTCTCATCTCACAGGCTTGTACTGAGACTGGTTTCCACCGTATTATATAGCAGGGCCTATCTCCCTCCTATAGGGAGGACACGAGTGGTATTTAGAATAGTTCCTATCCCTACTAACTATATTGCAGGATATGTTTTATTTCATCCT
>NW_007768633.1:0-211 GCF_000696425.1 Galeopterus variegatus | reverse complement strand
TCACTTTAGCACACAAACTAAAGTGAAATGCCAATAAATTAATTTTCGGGGGAAAATGGGCTGTTTCTGATCATGGTGGGACCCAGATTCTCTGATAAGAGTGGTTTGTGATAATCAGTCTGAAAGGTTGTAAACTTTAACACATAGATTGAAAATGACCCTTACAGACACTGGAAAAAACCAAAAGCATTGGGGTCACGAATGGAAAAAA
>NW_007768632.1:5581-6102 GCF_000696425.1 Galeopterus variegatus | reverse complement strand
TCATAGACAGGAAGTAGTAGGGTGGTAGCCAGGGTCTGGGAAGAGGAGGGATTGGGGAGTTGATGTTTAATGAGTGCAAATTTCAGTTTAGGATGATGAAAAAGTTCTAGAGATGGATGGTGGTGATGGTTGCACGTCACGGTGAATGTACTTAATGCCACAGAACTATATACTCTAAAATGGTTAAAATGATAAATTTTGTTACATATATTTTACCATCATTAAAAACCAACTAACAAGCAAACAGACAAACAAAAAACAGTTCCTGAACATATCGGGCTTATAATATAGTGGGGAGATGAGTGTGTGTATAAAATTCATACCTGGATTATTCAAGGTAAGTGAGATAGTAACAAGACAGCAGAAATAGAATACTACAGTGTTCAGAGAATGCAAAAATAATATTTAGTTGTTACAGGAAAGGTTTGATGGAGTATATATGTAGTGGTTAGGGTTTACCTTTGGAAGATTAGCACAATTTCAGTGAGTAGACATGGTGGGACAGGTGTCCCACAAAAAAA
>NW_007768632.1:3230-4244 GCF_000696425.1 Galeopterus variegatus | reverse complement strand
TGTGAATGCAGGTGAACACATGAGAGGGAAAAGTAAGAAATGCCAAGGGTTAGGGTGAGCTTGCAATCAGGTTTGCCCAAGACATCCCAACTCTATGCCTGTTGTCCCAGCAGGATTACTTAGAGAACCCCCTTTCATGCTAAAAACATGTCCCAGTTTGGATGATAAATATCATGGTGGCCCAAACTTTAAGCACAGGTGGCTAACAGGATGCAGAGGAGAGTTAGGCTGGTTTGCAGTGGGTGGAGATGGGGTGGTATTCACTCACGCCTTCCTTCAGTATTTACCAAATGCTGACTATGTGCCAAGCATTGCTCTAAGTGCTGAGGGTATCTAAGTTTAAACGGAAATGATGACAACAAAAAGCCTTGCCCTCATGACCTAGTGGAGAGTTCTGGAGTTTATGATCTAGTGGAGACTTACATATTCCAGAAGTGGGGGTGGGGAGGAAATGGAACGGAGCATGTGGTAGATGTGCCTCCAGGGGCAGTGTCCAGCACGGAATCAAGAATGAGGGATCAGAACTTGAGAGGGAGGTGGATGCAGGCTTAGATCCACCTAGATGTGGATTTTTATGAAGGTTGAAGCCTTGAGAGTGGGTGAGATGCCTCCCTGCCAATAGACCAAAGAAGAAAGTGTCCTCAGGCCATGCCTGCACTTGAGGGGGCTGGCTGAGGAGTCAATGAGCCCAGAGAAGCAGGTAGAAAGGTAAAGGAAGCCCCAGGACACTGCACTGTGACGGACACCAAGGCCTCAGGGAGGTCCGGGGCCCTCCAGTTAACAGTGTAAATGCTGCTGAGAGTTCTAGGAGACCAGGTCTGGGGACAGACAGGTGACCACTCTAGGGAAGGAGGTGGTGGGCTTTGGAAGGCAATGAAATATACCCTGCGGGCTTGATTAGTAACATGCCACATGGCATGAAGCACATAAGTGGAAGTTATTA
Organism: Galeopterus variegatus; assembly: GCF_000696425.1. NCBI lineage: Eukaryota > Metazoa > Chordata > Mammalia > Dermoptera > Cynocephalidae > Galeopterus > Galeopterus variegatus. Next base: position 3,301 of record NW_007768632.1, on the reverse strand, counting down.
AGACTCTTAAGGTATCCAACTTATTCTCAGATGATAATTTTTTGTTGTAATTTAGGCATTTCTCTTTGCCA
>NW_007768632.1:0-320 GCF_000696425.1 Galeopterus variegatus | reverse complement strand
CATTTTTCTTGTCCAATCATGTTTCTACATGGCTGTGCCTGCTTCATAGAACCTAAAAACAGAGAGTTTTCCCTATATCTTTGGGTCTTCATTCTTTGGGCTCCTGTGTCACGTAGAACTATGATATAATAAAATTTTTATGCCTTTTCTTCATATTAGTCTGTGTTTATTAGTTGGTTTTTCAGAGAACCTTCAGGGGGCTGAAGGAGAAGTGTACTCTTGGCCTCTACGAGGTACTTAGAGTAGTCGAATCCAAAATTCATAGACAGGAAGTAGTAGGGTGGTAGCCAGGGTCTGGGAAGAGGAGGGATTGGGGAGTT
>NW_007768631.1:4392-6102 GCF_000696425.1 Galeopterus variegatus | reverse complement strand
GGGATTGTCTGCTAATGGGTATAGTATTTCTTTGGGGGATGATAAAAATGTTCTGGAATTAGATAGCAATGACAGATGCACAACTCTGTAAACATACTAAAAAATTGTACTTTTTAAAGGGGTGAACTTTATTCTATGTGAATTATATCATAGTAAAGCTGTTATTTAAAAAAAAAGACTGAAGTGAGACTGGAATAGATGCAGTTTTTGCATTATCAAAAATTGCCTGCCATGTCCTCTAGTATAAAGACATTACCAGATGAGTTGACCTTTGTCTTTTAGCTTAAGTTTAGTCAAGACCTAAAAGAGGAGAACAGTGTTTACTGCTTTTAAATTCCAGAAGGGTATCTGAAGACTGAAATGAAAGAAATAAGAAAATCCCCTGGGGCAGACTCCAGATGTTTCTTCCTCAGTTTTCTTAAAGTCAGGTAAGTTTCAAGTGCTGACTTAAACTGAGACTATTTGAAATAGTTGGAGAAAGCTGGGGTTTAAATTAGCTGGAGCTTCTGTTTCAAAGTTGTCTTCTGATGAAAGAATCTACCCCACTGGGAGATAATGGGCAGTAATAGCACAGCTGTTAATAATTAATAAAAATCCTAAAAGGATTTGCAAAGAGACAGTACAGAGGCTGCCTTCACAAGATTTTGCAACTTATTTGAAATCAAAGACTACAAGATATCAAAGAGGGAGGTCAACTTATTCTAGCCTCGGCTTTCAGAGCAGCATTGAACAATGATTTATTGAGGGCTTGTGCTGTGTGCGGCACTGTGCTTGGGACACAGTGGTGGACAAAACAGGCTTTCTGTCCTTAAGGAGCCAACAGCCCAGTGAGAGACAAGCAGATAAGCAGGCAATTCCAGGGCAGTACGATAGGTGCTGTGAGCTAGAACACAGCATATTGTAGGAACAGGCAAGTCCCACAGCATTTCAGGTCCAGAAAGTGGATTTCATCAGTTTACCAAGAATTGACTAGGCAGGCAGGAAAGGTAGAACATTAAGAAAAGGAACATACTAGAGAGCAAGGACTGAGCTACCCCTGCCAAACTCACCAGATTCTGAAGGATAAGCTAGAAAACTGATTTAATACTTTACAATGAGGCCTCTCTATCTTTCCAGCAACCAGCTCACTTGTGTTCTGCCTTCAGGGTTCTCCATTTCAAGGTTCCCAGGAATGAGAAGTTTGTTTGGTAAGCTCAGAAGTTTGAAAAGGTGAATAGTCCTGAGGGAGATTTCATCAAAACCCATGGAATTATTCTTGTTCTCAACAGGTTTCACCTTTTCAGGGGGCAGAATATTCTGATTCTATCCTAGGTAGAGCTGGATGAATAGATTCTGATAGATTGTGGACTCAGGCTTCCTTTTTTAAAACTCCATGTTTGTTTTGTTATGACAGTTTTTTATTGAAACAGAATTGATTATACATATTTGTGGGATACAGATTTGAATATCAATACCTGTGCTCAATATGTGGTGATCAAATCAGGATAATTAGTAGACTCATGTTTACAAACTGTAATCAATCTTTATGACCCTTTACCAGTTTCTCGCCAACTTCCCTCCCCCTCTCCTTTTCCCACATCTAATAACCACAGTTCTCTTATTTTTTAAAAGTTCAACGTATTATTGTGATTGTTGTTTCTTTCTTTTCTTTTCTTTCTTTGTTTTTTAGCTCCCACCTATGAGTGAGGACATGTGGTATTTCTTTCTGTG
>NW_007768631.1:0-200 GCF_000696425.1 Galeopterus variegatus | reverse complement strand
TAAATGAAAGAAGCCAAACACAAAAGGCCAAACACTAAAGGCCACATATTGTATGGTTCCATTTATATAAAATGCCCAGAATAGGCAAATTAATAGATAAAAAGTAGATTAGTGCCAGGGCCTGGCGGGGAGGTGGGAGGGGATTGTCTGCTAATGGGTATAGTATTTCTTTGGGGGATGATAAAAATGTTCTGGAATTA
>NW_007768630.1:5682-6102 GCF_000696425.1 Galeopterus variegatus | reverse complement strand
TGTTACTCTAGACCAAGTAACCTGACAGCCTGCATGCATTAGTCATTCATTGATGGGCTACAGTTGGTTCACAAATGTCCTGTTACTCTAGACCAAGTAACCTGACAGCCTGCATGCAGAAAGAGAGATTTCAAGGAATTAAAGATCCTGAGGTGGCTGCTGGGGTTTCTCATGTTTAATAGAGGTGCAGTGTAAAGCATGCTTTACTGAATTCTAATTCTTAAAAGCAAGGGTTTGCAATTCTTCCAATGCTGGATTTACTGGAATATGCCATCTAGGCCTCATGGTAAACACACATCTGTGCTCCAGCATTATCACGAGCATCATTCTGTTCCCTCCTCCTGTTACCTTCTTCAACCGCAGATCCCACGGAAGTCACAGGCATCAGATGATTGACCCACCACTCGATTATTCACTCCA
>NW_007768630.1:0-284 GCF_000696425.1 Galeopterus variegatus | reverse complement strand
ATCACTAGCAAGTTTGGCTACTAGACCAGAGAGCCAGAAAAATCAGAGTCTGGCACATTGTGGGTGCTAAATAAATATTTATTGAATGAATGAATGAATGAAGGAGGTTTTAATACTGCCTCAGAAGCCCCAGGCTGCAGCAGCATGACCTGGCCCTTCCTATCAGTTCACCTCTGGCCCAGATATTACGTTGCAGCCATTGTCCTTAAGGAGTTGCAGCCCTAGATCCTCCCAGAAGTCAACTCTGGCTGTCCTTTGGTGTTGCTGAGAGGATTAGTGGAGAT
>NW_007768629.1:5782-6102 GCF_000696425.1 Galeopterus variegatus | reverse complement strand
AGTTTAGCTGACCAGCCTGGAGAGTAATAACATAAAACAATTCATTAATCTCAATATTCATCATATCTCCTCACCATAATTTCTACTCATAAAATACTGCGAAAATCTTTTTAAACATTAAGCTTTTTCCCAGCAATGTTAGAGGCACTTGCAATTAAAAACTGAATGCATTCTGACATTATACACAATCCAACTTTATGTGACATAAGGAGAAAATACACAGTTTGAGAAAAATGAGAAATTGATGGAAAAACAAGAACTCTATACCCAATAACTATGTAGCCACTGCTTCAATATTTTTCATTTGGTTTCTAGGGAAT
>NW_007768629.1:0-225 GCF_000696425.1 Galeopterus variegatus | reverse complement strand
TGTTGTTCAAATAATAGGTATTTATGAAGTTACAGAAGCACCGCAAGCTGCTGCTGTAATGTGAGAATTGCTACTCACATGTCTGCAGGTACAGCCACAGCATTCACCTCTCTGCAAGTGGGCAAGCTATGTGAGCACCGCATAGCCAGTAGCTAGATCCACATAGTTTAGCTGACCAGCCTGGAGAGTAATAACATAAAACAATTCATTAATCTCAATATTCAT
>NW_007768628.1:5887-6102 GCF_000696425.1 Galeopterus variegatus | reverse complement strand
CCAGTACGACATCCACTACCAAGTTGTAGCTCTGCCAGGTGAAACACACTTTACAGCCATCCCTACTCTAGATACTCCATGAGAGCAGAGTGCTGTGGATTGCTTGGTCTGGCCCCTGCCTACATCTCAGCTTTAGGTCCAAATCTCCCTCTCGTGTGCTATATTCCACGCATCGGTTTTCTTTTACTTTCACGAGTGAACTGAATTCTTTTCTC
>NW_007768628.1:2167-2657 GCF_000696425.1 Galeopterus variegatus | reverse complement strand
GCAAAAGAGAGAGAGATCTTTAGTCTAATGAACTATGGCAGGGAGGGGCAAAGGTAAGGACAACCTAGTTGTGAAGCCTACAACATAATTATACATCTGATTCTGACTCAGAGGGAATTTTAAGAGTTCTGAATAGAGGAAGTAGAGGGGTTGATATTGTTGGAACAACAGGGCAGAAATAACATTGGCAGCAGAGTATAAAATGGACTAGTAGACAGACATGAGGAGAGGAGGGGAAGACGTTACAGTGATAATGTGGACATTTCATTCTCCACTTATTAGAACAATGGTCCTGGCCCCCATCAGCACAGAATGTTCTCTGAGGCGTTTTTTGAGTAGCAGCTATGGATCTGAGTTAACATAGTCATCATTTCTTGTCCAGTCTCTCCTGTAAACAAGGGCAAGGATTATAGTGGTTACTGTTACAATTACTCCAGTGGACAGGGTTATGTGAAAATTCAGTCTGTGGTGGTGGGAGAATCACACAAAC
>NW_007768628.1:0-320 GCF_000696425.1 Galeopterus variegatus | reverse complement strand
GAGACATGGAAGAGGAGAGACGTAGGAATCAAAGATGTGGGGCAGTTGCCAATCAGATCCCGGAGGGTCTTGGAAACCTCATGAACATTTGTAGACTTCTTCCTAAGAGCAGAGAAGTGCCACAGAATTTAGAGCAGCAGCATGACATAATTGCTTAGTGGAAGCAAGAGCAGTCATAGGAAGACCAGTTAGGAGGCTCATGTCTCAGACTGGAAGGGTTGATGGGACAGTCTTTAAAATGCCCTACCCTCTGGCACTACCAGTACGACATCCACTACCAAGTTGTAGCTCTGCCAGGTGAAACACACTTTACAGCCATC
>NW_007768627.1:5670-6102 GCF_000696425.1 Galeopterus variegatus | reverse complement strand
ATATATTTTTTGATACTGAGAAAATCCCGCAGTGAAGTCTTGAGACCTCCAAAGCTTCATAGCTAATATACAGCTCCAGCTGTTCAGCATGTGTAAGATATTCTAAGGCCTTATTCTCTGTCCATATAGTAGAAGCAGTAGGAGGTAATGGCAACTGATTCCTTTCTTTCATTCCAGGATGCCAATAAGATGAATCTCTATAGGCTTGTATGTGCTTGCAATCTTGCTGGATCTTATATTATTAGTCTATGCCTCCAAATTGAGGCATCTCCCCACTACTGATTTTCCTTTATTTAAAATTTTTGTTTTAACGTATTTGGTTGTACATATCTGTGGTGTACAGAGTGGGTATTAATACCTGTATACAATACGTAATGCTCAAATTAGGACAATTAGTATATCCAACATTATACAATGCAATCATTTTTTGTA
>NW_007768627.1:0-201 GCF_000696425.1 Galeopterus variegatus | reverse complement strand
GTAACTAAAATACGTAGGGTATTTTTATGAAATTAAGATTTTTCTTTTTTTTTTTCTGGAGACATGAATCAGAATTCATATTAACACTACCATACTATATATAATGAGGTAAAAAATATATTTGTAAGCATTACCTCTGTATATTCACATATATACACACACACACACACACACACACACACACACACACACACACACACA
>NW_007768626.1:5256-6102 GCF_000696425.1 Galeopterus variegatus | reverse complement strand
AGAAATGCTTACAACTCCGTACTCAGCGTCCGTGGGCACGTATACACATACTCATTCTTTCTCACAGTTCAATGCCAGTCAACAGGAATGACTCCCCATTCCATACCTTTGGCAACACATCCCATTTGTTGAGCACTTACTGTGTACCAATCCCTAAGTATTTTGCATCCATTATTTAAATCAATCCTCAGCTCAATGATATGAAGCAGTTTATTAACCAAGATTCTTTTCAAGGCATGTGATAGAAAAATACAACCTATTTTAAGAAAAAAAAAATTAAAAAGAGATGTTGGCTCATGGGTGTGAAAAATCAAAAGATCTTACTTTACCTGGGCTCCACTAGATCCAGAGGCTTATCAAAGGCATCGGATCTTGATATCGCCTCATCACTCAGCTCCACTCTCCTCTGCGTTGGCTTCACTCTTAAGCAGACTCTCTTTGTAGGGGCTTCTAGCAGTTTATGTCTTTCCAGATTCACCCCAATGAAGAAGAAAATAACTTCTTGCTTGTTCCAGCAAAACTCCTCGGGTTAAATCTTATGGGCCCCGATTAGGTAACATGACCCTAGATAGACCTGAAGGTAGAATCAATTTTAGTAAAACACATGGACAGAGAGTAAGGAATGGTGATACCCCGGAAAGACTGAGGTGCTTTTACCAAAAGAAGGGGAAAGGATAACGGGAAGGCATTAACAAGAGATGCCCATTATCAGTCGATGTTTTAATCCCCACTTTCAGATGAGAAATAAACAAAAAGGTAAATAAATAAACAAAGTTTCGGGGCCTGCCCGGTGGTGCACTGCTACAGTGCGCCGCTTGGGAGCGCGGTGGTGCTCCCACCGAGGGT
>NW_007768626.1:0-573 GCF_000696425.1 Galeopterus variegatus | reverse complement strand
TGTACTCTTTACTTTAGTTTAACAGTTCAGTGGGTAAAAGCCAACGTGTTGCATTTGACATTGAAGACAAACATGGAATTGGAGGGTCAGTGATACCCAAATGCCATGAATAAATGAAGCTCCTACCAAAAGTCAAATTCTCTTTTAGAGGTTGATGAATGTATTTTGTTAGGATCTGAGTCAAGTTTAGGATAAAGCCATGGAAAGCAGCTCTCCTTATAAACTATCCAGCAATCTATTAAGTATGCAAATACAAGGCAATCTTCGTGCTGTTTCACTTAATTAAGAATAGGCTCAGACTTATCTTACTGATTACGTTGGTCTGGCATACAGGGGGCTGGCTGCAAATAGGGACAGCTGAATGCTGGTTACATATTTTCTGTGACTAATTCACACATGGAAAATCAAGAGTTGGCTCAACAATGAACCTTTGTTATTTTGGAATGCCAGCCTTGTTTCAGTGTTGTCCCTCAGGGGCCATATGACAGCTGTATTGCAAAGCAGAGAGATACAGAAATGCTTACAACTCCGTACTCAGCGTCCGTGGGCACGTATACACATACTCATTCTTTC
>NW_007768625.1:5612-6102 GCF_000696425.1 Galeopterus variegatus | reverse complement strand
TCTCAGAGAAAAGCTATCTCTTAATTCATTAGAACCCCAGAAATAAAATGAGAACATCGCACATCTCATGAGAAAGTGATTATGGAATGACCTGTCCCTGCTGCCAGGACTAGGGACCCACCACTGTCCCCTTCTCTTATCGGGCGCTCGCCTGCTGGTCTCCGGGCAGACAACACTGCTGAGCACTGCACTGACTACAGTGGTTCTGCTATGCAGCTGCAGGCAGGGCACCAAAATGTGGAAGGGGAAAGGAGAGAAACTTTCAGCTAAGATCTGGATCCAAACCCAGCTCTTGCATTGTGAAAGTTGGACAAGTTTCACCCTCTGTATGACAGGAATGAGGATAGGATTGTCAGCAAGGTTCATCTTAAGTGATGCACATGCGCAAAGCCCCAGCACAGAGCCTGGTACTTAGGAGACCCTCAAAGATCTCTGCTGTTCCTGCTGCCACTAGTGTTATCGCTCCAGCTCAGTCATTAGCCAAGCACAT
>NW_007768625.1:0-822 GCF_000696425.1 Galeopterus variegatus | reverse complement strand
GATGCCTCTGCTCTAACCACCTCCTTTGCCATGAAGGTCTATTGTCCCAAGATTTCAGCAAGCCCCTAGTTGACGATGAGCTCCAAAACAAACCTATAGGTTCCTCCTTTCCCCTAAGTTCCAAACTCACTTGTCACTTGCCCACTGCAAACTTTTCCTTACATGTCCCACATGGAACCCATTCTCTCCCCAGACACACCTTCCTGTACTCTGATCTCATTTAACACTACAGTAGTCCCCCTTATCGGCAGGGGACACATCCCAAGACTCCCAGTGGATTCCTGAAACCACGGATAGCACCAAATCCTATACATACATGCCATGTTTTTTCCTTACACATACATTCCTATGATACAGTTTAATTTGTAACTTAGGCACAGTAAGAGATGAACAGCAATAGCTAATAATAAAACAGAACAGTTATAACAATATGCCAGCATCACTCGTACTTTGAGACCTTCATGAAGTACAATGAGGGTGACTCGAACTCAAGCACTGTGACACCACAGCAGGCAGTGTGATGACATGGCTGCTAAGTGACCCACGGCAGGTAGCATGGACAGTGTGGACTGCTGGACAAAGAGATGACCCACATCCTGGGTGGGACAGAGCAGGATTGTGTGAGATTTCATCATGCTACACAGAACAGTGCACAATTTAAAACTTATGAGTTATTTACTTCCAGAACTTTCCATTTAATATTTTCAGACCATGGCTGACCACAGGTAACTGAAGCCACAGAAAGCAAAACCACGGATGAAGGGGAACTCCTGTGTTACTCCCAACCAGATCCCCACCTCAGAGTCCTGGGCCTCCCTCCTG
>NW_007768624.1:5185-6102 GCF_000696425.1 Galeopterus variegatus | reverse complement strand
GTAGAAAGAATGTTTAAGTAATTTGCTCAAGGTCACACAGTAGGTAATAAAGATGCACTTTTTTCTCTATGTGGTGAACTCCTACTTATCCTTTAAAACCCCATGTAAATATACTCTCACTTGAGAAGCCTTTCCTGACCCTCTGTGGGTCCAAGAACTGATCAATTTGTGTCACTTGTTCATTCAGCAATGTGTTGAATAACTTCTGTGGGCCAGGCACTGTAGCAGGTGCTTAGAAAACCACAGTGAACAAATCTGAGTCCCTGCCCTCATGGTGGGGGAGGGGGGATTGTGGACATAGACCATTATCAAATAAACAGGTAAATGAGATAATTTCTGCTATAACAAGTGCTGCAAAAGAATTAAACAGAAGAATGGAATTGGTGACCAAAAGGGGACCCCTTTAGCCTGGGCAATCCAGGAAGGCCTCCTTGAGAAGATGACCTTTCGGCGGGGACCTGAATGACAAGAATGTAAGGCTTGTCTGTCACCCTGACCTGACTAGCAGCTCCTTGAGGGTAGGGCCTCATCTGATTCATCTCCACAGCCTGGCGTACGACATGGCTTAATAAACATTGAGGAGTGACTAAAGGATTGGGCGAATTATCTTTAAAAATGAATCGAGTTTTTGAGTTCCTACCTACCTTGCTTCTGATCCTTGGATGACAAACTCAGCTGATGTGCCTGACTGACATTTCCTGGGTGTGCTAATGGGGGCAGGATGGGGAGGAGCCAATGACAGGGAGCTGTATACCGGACTCTGTACTCAGTCAGACCTTGTATACATCTTCTGTGGGCTCTGCGGGGGCAGGGACCTTATTGTGGTCACCACTATGTCTCCAGCACCCAGAGCCTGGCATTTAATACATGCTCAACAAATTGGTGTTTGAAAGGAGAAACAAAAACAAAAACAAAAA
>NW_007768624.1:0-221 GCF_000696425.1 Galeopterus variegatus | reverse complement strand
ATATTTTCCTCACCCTAATTATTTTTAAGAACATTTCTAATAGCTTTCCTCTATTTTCTCCGTGACTTATGTTAGGTAAGCATTTAATATATATTATATCATTTAATTCTCGTGAGTCTAATCAAGCAGGTATCTCCATTTGACAGAGAAGAAAATTGAAGTAGAAAGAATGTTTAAGTAATTTGCTCAAGGTCACACAGTAGGTAATAAAGATGCACTTT
>NW_007768623.1:5801-6102 GCF_000696425.1 Galeopterus variegatus | reverse complement strand
GAAGGTTAAACCAGGTTACTATCTTCTTCAGAATGGAATATGATAATACTGCGGTAATGCATGACTATGAAATTACCTCATTTTGTAATGAATTTTGTATATGTAGCTCAGTGTGTCAATGTGCCTTATTTTTGCTGTTTTATTTGTCATTTCGTTAGAAAGTTATCCATAACAAATAATGAAAAATTCTGGAGCACCAGATAAGATATTTTAGAAGTCCCTAAGTGACTTTGTTTTTATGGCTTTGGGGCCTTGAGTACTTTTCTCAAAAATAGCAATTTCTTCCCATTGCTGGCTCCAT
>NW_007768623.1:0-457 GCF_000696425.1 Galeopterus variegatus | reverse complement strand
TTTCTTCACCTTGAGTGCCATCAAATGCTGTATGCTGAACAGAACATTTTAGGCTTTTTCATATTTTTTAGTTTTAAGTAATACTTTGATGAGTGTCTGCATGGAAAGTGGTTTATGTATTTACCACTGTTTTCTTAGGATGGATTCTAGGAAGTGGCTGACTAAAATTTACCTTGCATGAAGTAAACTCAATGGTTAGGGCATTGTCTTTTGGTGGAGTCTTGCTATTAATATATCAGTCAAGGATTTTGTCAGTGCTTTACTATTATCTGACTTAAGCTTCACTACTGAGAAAGCTTTTAGTTACCCTGTAGATGAAAAGGCCTGGGGGTGAGTGTATTATAAGTTTATTGTTAATTCTTGTTATTGCCTGTGGAAAAAATCAGAAAGATTTATGAAGGTTAAACCAGGTTACTATCTTCTTCAGAATGGAATATGATAATACTGCGGTAATGCA
>NW_007768622.1:5819-6102 GCF_000696425.1 Galeopterus variegatus | reverse complement strand
TCACCCAAACCCTTGCTTATTGGCTACCCAAAGTTGGTCATGTGAAACTAAGGTATGATTTCAGACAATTTTTAAAAATTACTACCTCATATAGAGATTTATTTCTATGTCTTGACCTCATAGCTTCCACCATACTCTATGTGTTTCAGGAACATGTATTATATTTTATTTTGTATTTTAGTTCTTTAGGCAGTTCTCTCTTCTTTATCGCATGAACCTCTGCAGGTGTGATCAGATGCCTGATTCGCCTTGCAAATCTGAAGTGTCATGTAGTGGTAGTATT
>NW_007768622.1:0-327 GCF_000696425.1 Galeopterus variegatus | reverse complement strand
CCATTCATATGTGAGTAGACACTTAGGTCGTTTCCATATCTTGGCTATTGTGATAATGCTGCAATGAACACGGGAGTGCAAATATCTCTTTGAGATACTGATTTTATTTCCTTTGGATATATACCCAGAAGTGGAATTGCTGGATCATATGGTAGTTCTCTATTTATTATTATTTTTTAGGAGCCTCCATACTGTCTTTCATAATGGCTGTATCAATTTACATTCCCACCAACAGTGTACAAGTTTCCCTTTCCTCCGCATCTTTGCCAACACTTGTTATCTTTTGACTTTTTGATAATGGCCATCCTAACAGGTATGAGGTGATAG
>NW_007768621.1:5663-6102 GCF_000696425.1 Galeopterus variegatus | reverse complement strand
ATTATAATTATAATTATATAAATATTATTATTATAATAACATTTGCTTCATATCCTGTGCCCCTCAAGTACAGTATGGAGGATTCACACAGATGTTAGTTATAGTAATTGGAAGAAATCATAAAGGGATCAGATAGTTCTACCTGTTGTTTCTATAGATATAGAAACAGGACTGAAATGTCCAAAAATCACATATCAAGTCTGCAGCAACAACAGAAATGACAGTCAGGCCTCCTGCCTTAACACTATGCATAACATGCATATACCTAAAGCATATTTCCATGGCTCTCTGGACCTTTGCACACACTTATGTTGGGGACATACTTTATTCTCCATCATCTTTTAGGACAAAAAAATTAGCCCATAGGATACACAGCTGTTGATTTTTTTTTTTTTTCCTTTTTGTCTTTTTCCGTGTCCGGCAACGGATCGCAACCCTC
>NW_007768621.1:0-871 GCF_000696425.1 Galeopterus variegatus | reverse complement strand
TGAGCTAACCAGCCATCCCTATATAGGGATCCAAACCCATGGCCTTGGTGTTATCAGCACCTCACTCTCCCAAGTGAGCCACAGGCCAGCCCTCCTACCTACCTATTCTAACATTTACCTCAGTCTTTGTGTTAACTACTTTGCATGTATTATCTTGATTAACCCTCACAGCAACCCTATGAGTTAGGTTGTATTATTTTCGTTATTTTACAGAAAAGAAATCTGAGGCACAGAGGGCTTAAGCTTCTTGCCTAAGATTGCATAGCAGTTAAATAGTAGAGCCAGGATTTAAACTTACTTCATACTTTAACCACTAAGCTAAACTCTTTTATTTAAGGTGTCCTAGGGGTGCTGCATACAATGTAGCTGCTGCATAAAAATACATGTATTTTCAAGGGTCAGATGTGGGACTGGGGACGAATACCATTCATTTCAGAATGATTTCTCTTCAGAATCAGAAAGCATAGGTCACCTAAATAAACTCAGCGCCCTCTTTCCACCAGCCAATACGAAAGGCTGAAGACACAAAGGGTCTGAAGTTGTAAGGGCTCACATGCCCCTTACCTATTTTTTTTGACGATGTTCAGAAAATAGTTTGTTTCTTTAAGTGCTTTCATAGTCATTGATGGTGTTCTTCAGCCAAGGTGCAAAGTCTAGCCATTTAGTGTCTGGCTCTCTACAGAAGCTGGCTAGTCTCAGCAGCACCATGAAGAGCAGAATAAGGGCTCTCCTCAATAATAATAATAATAATTATTATTATTATAATTATGTTGTTTATATTATTAATTATATTACATAATTAATTATATTATTATAATTATAATTATATAAATATTATTATTATAATAACATTTGCTTCATATCCTGTGCC
>NW_007768620.1:5189-6102 GCF_000696425.1 Galeopterus variegatus | reverse complement strand
TGAAGATTTGCTCCTTAGCTCTTAAACTTAGTATTATCTTTTTATGACGGTAGCATAAAAATAAAGGTATAGAACAAACTATATACATCATTTGAATTTGAAATAAAATATATCAGGAGATAATTTAGGCAATGAAATACAACCTAAACATATGCATATGCATGTAGGCCCCATTGGAAGGTCACTCAGAATCCGATTTTGAAGCACAGTGGGAGATCACTTCTTGAAGCCTAAGAAAATAATAGGAAAGAACAAATGAAAGAAAGAAGCAAGGCAGGAAGGAAAGAAGGAGAGGAGAAGTAAGGGAGGAGGCAGAAGCTTCACTTAATAGAATCAAGCTGACTTCTGTTTAGAAAGAATGTTATCTTCTGTGATGGCCATTTGATATGGTTGTTCTTCATCTGCCATTTCATGACACACTGATCTGGATTTCATCCATTCATTGATTGATTGATCACGTCATGGACAAATGTTAATTGTTTTTCACCAATACTTTGTAACCATGCAGTGGTCTTCTCATCCTTTCACCAGGGTTCACTGTCTTTTTCTAAAGCTTATCTAGCTTTTAAAATCCTTTAGATCCATCTTGACCTTACTGTCATTCTGAAAAATTCAAGGAGGATTTAGAAGCTGGAGAAAGAAAAAAAAAAAAAAAAAAAAAAAAAAAAAAAAGAAAGGGAAAATGCTGAAGAGATAGGTGCTGATATGGGGGAAAAAAGGCATTTGGAATTAGAGTAACCATTTTAAATATAATTTTAAAAGGAAGTTATCAGAATTTTGACACTTGGAATGTTAAAGTTTAATGGGAGTATACTTTGCACAAAGGATTTAGTATTTAAATCTGCATTCCCAGGGGCCAGCCCGGTGGCGCACTGCTACAGTGCGCCGCTTGGGAGCATGATGGCGCTCCCGC
>NW_007768620.1:0-354 GCF_000696425.1 Galeopterus variegatus | reverse complement strand
GGACTTTCTCTGAATTTGTGATCATTACTAATAAATTGGTCTTTTGTTTTTGTTATTATACTACATACACTCAAATCAAATTTTAACCAAGTTATGCTTTTGTGTTTGTATCAGTAATTATCAATTTAGTGCAATGATATAACATGTATGAAAGAGTAAAAAGAAAAGTAAAGAAACTGTTTAGGATATGAACTTTTCATTGATTATTCTTATTCATAATCTAATGTTAATCAATCTCACTCAGAAATTCAAACCTGATTTTGAGAAAAAGTAATCTCTGGCAGGCATGGCTTTGAAGATTTGCTCCTTAGCTCTTAAACTTAGTATTATCTTTTTATGACGGTAGCATAAAAA
>NW_007768619.1:5832-6103 GCF_000696425.1 Galeopterus variegatus | reverse complement strand
ACCAGGCACACCGTCAGGCCCATAGGAGGTGCTCAATAAATGCTCGCTGAATGAATGCATATGGCTATTTAACATTGTTAAATACACTGGTATGCTATAGAAATAAACTACAAAAATTTTTGTTCCTCAGAAAATATCCTTAGAGCCACTCCCTCAATTTACAGTCAGCATTAACAAAAGCTTTTCCTTGAAAACCAGATGCATAGAAGTGAGGTGGAGTTATGAGTTGCTTCAGGGTATCCGCAGAAATGAGGACTGTGTGGTATACTAA
>NW_007768619.1:0-447 GCF_000696425.1 Galeopterus variegatus | reverse complement strand
GCTGTGTGTTAAGGTCTAGCCAGTAGAATGTGAACAGAAGTGATGCACACCACTTCCAGCCTGGCCTGTAGAAACCTCCCCTACATCCCCCTTCATGCTCTTGATGAAGACAAGTACAGAGACCTTAGAAGCCATATACTGATGATGGTAGATTCAAAGATGGGAGGAACCTGCATCCTTGAGTTCTGAGTAAAAGAGCTACCCACCAATGACAAAAAACCCATCGTGGACATTATGCAAGTGAGAAATAAGATTGAATTTTCCTAAACCACGGAGATGTTGGGGTTTTTTTGTTACAGCAGCAGCTAGCATTCCACTAATTCGCTGAACTCACTGTATCATTGCCATGGCTACTCATTTGGCCCCTACTCAGCCTATATTTCAGCACCAGGCACACCGTCAGGCCCATAGGAGGTGCTCAATAAATGCTCGCTGAATGAATGCATA
>NW_007768618.1:5859-6103 GCF_000696425.1 Galeopterus variegatus | reverse complement strand
GAGCAAGTAACCAATATAGGCAGACTTCTAAGGACACTACATCCCCTTAATCCCTCTAAATGGAAGGTCTCTATTTGAAACATACTCTCATATTCATGACTACTGATTGCCAGAAATGTTTCTTCCTCCCTGCCTCAGATATCCAGTCTCACAGTCATCCCTGGGATGCTGCCTTTACCCCTCCAGCCACAGACCATCAACTCCTTTACCCTTCTGCTTACCCTCAACCCGACAACACCTCTTG
>NW_007768618.1:0-367 GCF_000696425.1 Galeopterus variegatus | reverse complement strand
CTGCAGGTTTTCTTCTCTGTAGAGTTACTAATTTTGCCTTTGCATCTTTGGGAAAATTCTTTGAGACAATGTAAATACACTGTTATTTCTGAAAATATCTCACTAGTTTTTGCATCCACAGATGATCTTTACCTAAAAAATTATTAAGGTGGCTGCCAATTGTGATTTTCCAATTCAATTTTGCCTTCTTTTCATTGTTATACAAGGAAGAGCTTTTTCTCCTCTATTTATCTATTTTTTCATATATTTACTAAGATCAGTTTGGACTCATGGATTCTCATTTTATTCTACAAGTTAGTCTCCTTCTTTATTTTGATTCTCAAATTGAACAAATTGGCCAGTGGAAGCCAAGAGAAAGAAATCTTTT
>NW_007768617.1:5327-6103 GCF_000696425.1 Galeopterus variegatus | reverse complement strand
AGGGCAGTGTCTTCATCTCGTTAGTTCACTGCTTCTCTGAGGGACCAGAATAGCGCCTGGGCAGAAACAGATGCTCAATATATGCTTGCTGATTGAATAAATGAATGAGTAGAACAAAATACAGCTAGGAGAGGCATTAATAATTACTTGCGACTTTAAAATTGAGCTCTGAATGCATATGGAGTAGAGAAGAGTGAATTGTCAAAAAAGAAATTATAGAGAAAAAATAGAAAATTCTACACTCTATTAATGAAATTGGACTGCATTACATAGCCTGTAGATAAAAGATGAATCAGATCTTAAAAAATGTGAGCCATGAAAAGGTTGAGTTAGACACAATAAAGCTGTCAATCATCTGCCCCTGCCCACCCAAAGATGAGCAAACTCACGGCTTGCATTTCAGTTCATCACTGCGTTGATAAGTTCATTTTAGCGGCAATTCGGTGTGTTAATACCTAAGTCTACAGATGCTTTCTTCAGAGCAATTCAGCTTTCTTGAAATATAGCCTTCCTCTGCAATCCTCTATTATTAAATATTTATTGAAAAGCAAAGAAGATTTGTATTTACATTAAGGAAGGATTATAGGGTTCATAGTTTACTGAGAGGAAACCTCATAACATTCATTTTCAAAGATTGAATCATCTTGTCTTACAATTAATTGCTTTATAGCATTGACACCTGCAGGGGGAATTCTTGGATAAAGTGCCAGCAATTTCACATACATTCCCAATCATTTTAATGTCCCTTCCAAATAAAATCTATTCCCTTAAAGACC
>NW_007768617.1:0-206 GCF_000696425.1 Galeopterus variegatus | reverse complement strand
GTGATTGTTTCTTTCATTTTGCACCCATTTCACTTAGAATAAAACCCCAAACCTTTAACATGGTTTGCCCACATAATTTGGCTCTGATTGTTTGATGTGTTTAGTTTGTTTAATGTCTGTCTTCCTGACCAGAGTCCCAGTCCACTGAGGGCAGTGTCTTCATCTCGTTAGTTCACTGCTTCTCTGAGGGACCAGAATAGCGCCTG
>NW_007768616.1:5870-6103 GCF_000696425.1 Galeopterus variegatus | reverse complement strand
AGCACCAGTGACGTGTGTGGTGTGAGCAGGCCCCTGGCAGGGAGCTGGGACACAAGGCGAGGCTCAGGTCTCGGGGAATTTTGCATCCAGCAACGAATCAGAGAGAACACCAGCACTGCAGAGACCAAAGCATCATGAGGGCCAACTGCAAGATGCACCCCTCTGCAGCCCCCAAAACCTCAGTTACCAGACCCAGGACAGACCATCAGAAGGGGAAGTCGGAGAACAGGTCA
>NW_007768616.1:2370-2740 GCF_000696425.1 Galeopterus variegatus | reverse complement strand
TGGGACAGCTGCATCTGGCACAGGCTTCAGGCTGCTTCTACTCATGGCAGAAAGTGGCAGGGAGCCAGCAGGTACAGGCAGATCACATGGCGAGGAAGCAAGTGAGCTAGAGAGAGGAGGTACCAGGGTCTCTTAAACAAACAGCTCTTGTGGTAACTAATAAAGCGAGATCTCACTCACGACCCCCACCCTCCAGGGAGAGCATTAATCCGTTCATGAGGGATCCTCCCCCATGACTCAAACAGCTTCCAGCACTGCCACAGTGGGGATCACATTTCCACATGAGTTTTGGTGGGGACAACACGTCCAAACTCCATCAATGTGTGAAATGCAAAAAGGTCTGTGGAAATGATCATCTCCACATCTTACC
>NW_007768616.1:0-408 GCF_000696425.1 Galeopterus variegatus | reverse complement strand
AGTAGACATGTGTCTAGATGATGTTGGCATTGTGTCCTTTGAACTTCTGCTTTGAGTATAAATCTCCAGACCAGTGCCTGGCTTACTGGTTTATTACAAAGGGTACAACTGATGGAGCAAGGTGTGGGGGTGGGAGAGCTTGCCTCCCTCTCCTGTTGTACCACCTTGCCAGCACCTCTATCTGTTCACCAACACGGAAGCTGTGCCCCATTCTTCATTCAGCTTCCTTGTCTTCTGTGCAGAGTTTTTAGCACCACTGACCATCTGTCCTTCTTGGAACACTCTGCTGCTTTCTGTGACCCCACACTCGCCTGGTTTGCGTCCTGCCTCTCTGGCGATTCCTTCCGTTGGTCTCCTCTGATGGATCTTTTCCTTCTGCCCAACCTTTAATTTTAGAATTTTTCAGGT
>NW_007768615.1:5821-6103 GCF_000696425.1 Galeopterus variegatus | reverse complement strand
TATCAACACCTGTGTGCAATATGTGATGCTCAAATCAGGATAATTAATATATTCAACATTACATCTTTTGTGGCCCTTTACCAATTTCTTGGTTACCCCCGCTCCCCCTTTCCCTGTTCTGTTGGCCTCAGTTCTGTTCTCACCATTTGGAAATTCAATGAAGTGTTATTGTCGTATCTTTCTTTTTTTATTTATTTGTTTATTTTTTAGCTCCCACTTAGGAGTGAGTAAATGTGGTATTTCTCTTTCTTTGTCTGGCTTATTTCACTTAACATAATTTTC
>NW_007768615.1:0-319 GCF_000696425.1 Galeopterus variegatus | reverse complement strand
AGACACAGTTTTCTTGTACTGATAATAAATTTTTTGATAAAATTAAGGATTTTACAACATGTTGCTGCTACTACTATTACTGCTACTACTACTGCTATCACAAACTAACACATCTAGAGTTCTAACCTTGGACAGGCCTTAGGAAGCCAATTTTATATGGCTTTTTAAATATTAGCTCTTTTAATCTTTGTACTAAACACATTTTTTAAAAATTATTGACACATAATTGGTTGTACATATCTGGGGGCTACCACATTAAATATCAACACCTGTGTGCAATATGTGATGCTCAAATCAGGATAATTAATATATTCAACAT
>NW_007768614.1:5821-6103 GCF_000696425.1 Galeopterus variegatus | reverse complement strand
GTGTCTATTTCCCTAACTTTGGGAGCAGGGATTAACTTTGTCTTCTCTCTCTTTCTTGAGCTCCTAACAAAGTAATGGCGATGTAGAAGATTTTCAAAAATGTTTATGAAATTGAATCTCTAGTAGGATGTACTTCAAATTAAAGGAAAAGGATGTTTCAACACTCCTAACCTAAAGCAACAAATAGGAAAAATCAAAGCCACATTTTTAACTGACCACACAATATCAGTTCATTCGTAACTTTATTCCTGGTGGTAGTTAGAAAGAGATAACTTTTTTTTT
>NW_007768614.1:0-341 GCF_000696425.1 Galeopterus variegatus | reverse complement strand
GACCTCAAACCCTTTTCTTCTATCTCTGCCCAGACAGCATATACAATTTGTTCAAGTCACACGATACAGCTATAATGAGAACACAGGACATGCAGCTACTAATTTGGAGTTCTTTTCTTTATATCATGGAAATATTTTTTCACTGGCAGATTTGATTCTTTCCTAACATACCATACTCACAATCTCTGGTAGAGTTGTTCATACTAAAGGCAGTGCCCCCCAGCCCCTTAAGTTAATTAACTTTCTTCCTACCATAGCATGCATTGAAATTGCTGTGGGTGTGTCTATTTCCCTAACTTTGGGAGCAGGGATTAACTTTGTCTTCTCTCTCTTTCTTGAGC
>NW_007768613.1:5844-6103 GCF_000696425.1 Galeopterus variegatus | reverse complement strand
ATTTGCCCTATGCATTTCATATTCACAGTCATTTCAGAAGCAAATTGCTTATATGTATTCACTTTACACCAATTTGAAGGATCAGCAATGAAAATTCCTCATGCAGAATCTTGAGCAGTAATTAGGGACTTGACATCTGGAGTTAAACAGCTGAGATTCAAATTCTAGCTCTCCACTGCCTTAGGCAAGTTACTCAGCCTGTCTGGCCTCAGTTTCCTCAAATGCTAAACAGAATGACGATAATTGTTTTCACCTCATA
>NW_007768613.1:0-441 GCF_000696425.1 Galeopterus variegatus | reverse complement strand
CTCACGCTGATCATTATGAGCACTGAAGACTTCGTTAGCAATTTCAGAAAGAAGAGTGTGGCAGAGCTCAAATTTTAAAATCTATCTTCCAGACACTGTTTTTCTCAACATTTCTCTGACAAGCATGGGATGTGTGGGTTTTCTCTTTGTCCTTTCTCTAGCCTACGCTTCATCTGGTCCTCCAACCTTATATCGTCCTGACTGCTCTTGCTTCCCACTGACTTTTTATTTTTCTTCCCCCTCCATCTCAGGAAAAGCAAAATTTGCTTTCTCGTGTACAGCTTAACAGTTTAATGATTGTCTTTTGTTGTTGAAATATTCCTAAGGTCTCATCATACAAAGCATGAGCTCACCTAAGCATTTTTGACCCACAATAGTTCTTAACTGTAGTAAAGGGGAAAGGAATAAGGCTTGGTTATAAATGACCAAATGATTCTGGCT
>NW_007768612.1:5817-6103 GCF_000696425.1 Galeopterus variegatus | reverse complement strand
TGGACTTTGCCAGTAGCAGTTGAGTTTCTGAGTTTCTCTTTGGACTGCCTAGCTCCTAGACCTGTGTGTGCTGAATAAATTTTATTCCTTCTTCAACCAAGGCTCCAAGGATATTTTTTCCTGTTACCTAGCTTGTAGGCCTGTGTGTGAAGGATTTGTGACCCAGTCTGGACAATGGGCTTGAGGGGTCTGTGAGCTCCAGACCCAGCCCAAGCTCTACATGTAGTGTATCACATTTATTGACTTGTATATATTGAAGTATCCTTATATCCCTGGGATGAATCTG
>NW_007768612.1:2386-2668 GCF_000696425.1 Galeopterus variegatus | reverse complement strand
TATGCTTTGGGTTTATGTTCATAAAGTCTGTGCCCAGACCTGTTGCTTTGCCTCCCACGGATCTGTAATCTTTCTTCCTCTAGGTGATGGAGCTGCAAAGGATTACTCAAAGACCCCAAAGGGGTTAATTTCCCAGAACCCTCAAGAGCAAGGTATTCCTTTCTTTTGGAAATTAACCACGAACTGGGGTTCTCGACCTGTATTTAATCTCCAGACAAGGAAGTTACAGGAAAAGAACATAGGTAGGGTTATAGTTTAATAATAGAGGCTGGTAGCATCAGC
>NW_007768612.1:0-208 GCF_000696425.1 Galeopterus variegatus | reverse complement strand
AGGTCTCAGAGAGAAATGAGGAACTTATTGGGAATTGGACAAAAGATAACCCTTGCTACACAGTAGCAAGGAATTTGGCAGCATTGTGTCCATGCCCTTGGTCTTTATGGAATGTGGGACTTAAGCGTTGTGAACCATAATTTTTAGCAGAAGAAATTTCTAAGCAGCAAGGCATTAAGGAAGCTGCATGGTTACTTTTAACAGCCTA
>NW_007768611.1:5815-6103 GCF_000696425.1 Galeopterus variegatus | reverse complement strand
CAAGGCTTTGGAAAACCAGGCCCTGTGAAGTACATTTGCTTTAAGAATCCTCTACACATGGCTTCTCTCCTATCCCCTAATCCATGACAGCTTCTGCTGAGTGCCTGGGGGACCAGGACCCTTCATGGCCACTGCTCCCACCCCTGCCCCCATCAGAGACACCTGCACCTGTTCTGAGTTCAAAGTCTAAAGCATAGAATCATGCAGCGGGAAAGCTTACTTTTCATTTTACACGTGGGGAAGCTGAGGCTAGAGTAAGGAGAAATCACACAGATGGGGGCAGAGCTG
>NW_007768611.1:0-217 GCF_000696425.1 Galeopterus variegatus | reverse complement strand
AGTATAGGCTGGTAACTTTCAGTGAAACAAGTCAGGTGACATTTCATTAGACAATTAAGTGATCCACCAACAAAAGCTTGATCCAGCAAACATTCCCTTCTTACAGCAATTTCTCAGTATCTTTACATATCAATGAATAACTAGTCTGTCCTTGAACCAGCAACCTTGCTGTGCCACAAATCTTTAGCTTACACCAGAGACTTTATAGCCTGAGGAA
>NW_007768610.1:0-6103 GCF_000696425.1 Galeopterus variegatus | reverse complement strand
ACGGGGTGGTAGTTGATTGGCTGGGGGCGGGTAATGATTTCTGATAGGCTGCACCTTGGTGCTGGCGAGATTGCTAGGACCCAGAAGAGAAAAGTGCCATGTTTTAGGGAGTGCCTCCTTTGGGGTCTTCTATGGGGCCTTACAACTGGGGCAACGAGTAAGAGCAGGAAAGAGGAGGTCGTGGCCAAGAGTTCACACTTTCAGAAATGGAAAGACTTCTGAAGATACCGGGGGTGAGGAGGTGACCAGGGAGCCAAGAGCCCAGGGTGAAGGAGGGGGCTCAAGAGCTGCAGGAACGTTCAGAAGCTGGAACCCAGGCGGGAGTGGATTCATCGTGGACTTTGACATCACCCAGGATAAAGGCAGGAGTGGAGCAGTGGGAAGCAGGTGACGGCAGTCGGGAGGTGTGAAGGTTAATTCTAGGTGTCAACTTGACTAGATGAAGGAATGCTGAGAAACCTGGTAGAGCTATCTTTTTAGGTGTGTCTGTGAGGGTGTTTCCAGCAGAGATTAGCATGACAGCCTGCATGGACTGGGTGGGAAAGACCCACCCTCAATATGGGTGGGAACCATCCAATCCCCTGGGGGCCCCAAGAGGACAAAAAATGGAGAAAAAAGGTGAATTGCTCTCTATCTACTGGAGCTGGGATACACTCTTCTCTCCCATCTGTGGACATCAGAGCTCAAGACTCTTCGGCTTTTGGATTCCAGGACTTACAGCAAGGACACCATCAGCTTCCCTGGTTCTGAGGCCTTTGGACTTGGGCTGAGCCACGCTACTGGCATCCAGTTTGCAGACGACCTATCATGGCACTTCTCTTCGCAATTGTGTGAGTTAACTCCTCTAATAAATCCCCTCTCATACATTTATAACATATCCTATTGATTGTTTCTCTGGAGAACCCTGATAATACAGGAGGGGAGGTGACTCGAGCCCCAGATGGGCCAGACACTTTCAGAAGAGTCGAGGACTCCTGGCCTGGGAGAAGAACTGGGGACCCAGGAGACGCAGCACTGCCTTGACTGGTGCAGAGGAGCGAGCAGCCCCTCCTGTGAGTGCTGTGGGGATGGGAGCCTCGGCCAGGAGGCGCTGCTGGCCTTTCCACTTCCATGCCTCCTCTTCAAGGGCTGAGCTCAGAGCTGCTGTCTGTTTTCCAGGGTAACCAGTGACCTATGACAAATGATGCCTGTCCTCTGACGTGCTATGGAGACACTTGAGAGACATGCCATTTGTTCACACTAAGGCTCACCCTTCTAGCCCATATCCCCCACCTTCCTCAGTCTGCCCAGGGCTTCTTTGCACATAGCAGGCCCTTCTAAAATACATGCTGAAAATAAAAAAATAAATAAAATAAAAATAAAAAAAATAAATTAAATAAAATACATGCTGACTGAAGTTCCTCGAGAGCATTAGTCACCCCTGACTGTCACTGAGGAGAGGCCTCTGGGAATCCAGAGTTGGTCTTTGGAACAACTGCAAAGCCAAGCCAAAAGTTTGGGTCTGGCGGCTCCCCCTGACCCCCCAAGGCTCCCTGGGAGCTCATTTCAAGGCAGCTCTTGGGCACTCACAGCTCTGCACAGCCTCTTTTCACAGGTGCCTTTCTCTGCAGAATCTCTCCTGTCCCTCCATTACTCCCGTCTCCAAGGCTCACTGCTTAGGGGCTGTCCCCACTTGGGGCTCAGACTGAGTACATTCAGTCAGGACAGGCTCAGGGCCACCCACTGAGGAACCCCCCCCACACACACACACTGCAATCAGCCTCCCCCTCAGCTTCCTGATCCATGCTCTGACCTCCAAGAGGTCCCCACTTCTATTGTCCTCGGAGTGTCCCCCAGCCTCTGCTGCTCTTGTCCCAAAGCCCCGTGCTTCCCCTCTGATGCGTACTAGCCCTGAGCTTGCCCAGCAGGCAGGACCCACAGTCAAGAGGCTCCTCTTTCCCTGGCAGCCAGCGATTTTGCCAGCCTCTTCTGAGCACCGCAGGCAGGAGGGATCAGGGCCTTCCTGGGCCAGCATCCGGGAACTCACCTGCTGTGGCTTGTGTGAGACCCAGAGGACTCACCCAGGGCTGATGAAGGCCCATTGGAGTGGAGCCTGTGAGTCAAAGGAGTGCAACCTTGAGTTTGGATGGAATATCACTGGGAAAAAGGTACAAAATTACATATGGACTATGAGCACAGCCATATCAAACATTATTAGAAGGAAACGTATCTCAGCAGAGTAAAGTTATGGGTGATTTTTAATTTTTTTCTTTTCCTTTAGACTTAATCTTCTTTTTAAAAAAAAATTGTGATAAATACAAATAACATAAAATTTACCATCTTACCCACTTAAGTGTGTAATTCAGTATTGTTAAGTACTCATATATTCACATTATTGTGCAACCTATGTCCAGAACTTCATCTTGCAAAACAGAATCACTGTGCCCATTAAACAACTCCCACTTCCCCCTGTCCCCAGCACATGGCAAGGGTGGTTTTTAATTTTTTTAAGTTGTTTTCATTTTTGCTTATTTGCGCTTCACAAATTTTCTACAATGAGCATTTATTATTTATATAATTGAATTTTAAAAACAAAACAACATTATCTGCAAGCCCATACCATTGTTTCCACTTTCCAGTCAGGGAACCTGGGGCATGACCAGCAAGTTGCCTGTAGGGAGAACCTAGACCAACAAACCCTGGGTCATTCTGCAGTCCCCAGCCATGGACACGGGTCTCCTCTCAGGACAAGACCCAGAGACTTGCAGCAGGACAAGTTTCATCTATTAATTGAGTCCTGACTGAGCACCGATTTGGCCCATGGGCATTCAGGATGTGACTTAGTTTCATGGAGTTACGCATCCCTGTCCCTCTTCTCACCTCCGTGAGCCCAAGCAGAACTGTCCCAACCCGGTCACTCCTTGCCCCTGGCTGGCTCCTGTCTCTTGTCCCCCGAGATCCTCTGGCCAGATGGTCCAATGCTGTGCTCCCCTCGGGCCCCCAAGCCAGTCTGCATGCAGGCGAGGATGGAGGCGGGCCAGGGGAGTGCTCTGCTCACACACTGGCCCCACCTGTTCTAGGATGAGCAAAGAAGGTGCCCTGAGTGGCTGGCGGGGGGATGATAAGGGGGGGGTCAGGGAGGAAGTAGGGGTCGGGGGGCAATTAAGGATGCAGAGGGTAATTTCCTCCCTGTTAATCTGAGGGTATTAGTTGGTTTCATTACAAGCAGTGACTTATGCACACACGGAAAACCACAGCTAAGTTGCTAAAGTACGACACTGTAGAATGTCAGGGCCTCTTTCATTTTGCAGACAAGGAGCCAAGGCCTAGAAAGGTGGGGCAATTTGCTTGATGCTACATTGCAAGGCAGTGGCAACAGGGTTGAGATTGGAACCAGGTCCCCTGGATCCCTGGGCGCCCCTGCCACCCTCAACTCCACCAGGCAGAAATCTCAGAGCAGATGGGAGCTGGGGGGGTTCGGGTTGGAGGAGGGTCTGAGGTGCAGGCCAAGAGCTGGAGAGGGTCAGAAGGGCCCCTCAACAAGTAATGGGAAGGAAAGCCAGGGCCCTGTGGAAACATTTCAGAAATTGGTGGGGGGAGGGGGGATGTCCTCAGATGGAGGATGACTGAGCCCCAGCTAACTGTGAGTTTCTGCCAAGGAAGGACCCTAACTAGGGTGAATTGGGGATGGGCACGCAGGGGAACAGGTCATGAAGATGTCCCCGCAGAGGCTCCCCAAACCCCGTGGGGCCTTCTAGCCCCTCCGGCTGAAGCCATTTGGAGGCTGCACTCAGGAGGGGTCAGTCTCTCGCTACCCTTCTGGGCCACCGAGAGGGGTAGGACTTTCTCTGGGGATGCGGCTCTGGCCAGGGTCTCAGCAGCCCCGTCCTGCCCTGGCTCACCCCACCTGCCTGATTCAGGCCCTACTGAGGAGTGCAGTGGGATGGGGAGGGAATCGGTGTTAGGCTTAGTATCAGTTTGTCTTGCTTCCCCTGGGCCATTGCTTTTGAAAAAGAGCCAGGTCTAGGCCACAGTAGATCTAGAGCCTCAGCCCAGCTGGGCGAACCCTGGCCTGCCCCACCCACACTTCTGCCCTGACTTTTCTGTGCTCTGTCCACTGGAGCTCACAAACACACCTCCTGATGAGCCTCTTTAGACAAACGGTCACTCCTGTGCTTTCCAGGGACCTGCAGACATTGCCTGGGGGAAATTCATCATCTTGCCTCTATGGCATCCCCCTGCCCATCGTTGGGATGTGCTCTCTCCAGATCCCACCATGTGGTTCCACTGGGGGCTGTGCACCTCAGCATCCTGCCACACTTGCTCAGTGCTGGGCCAAGACCTAAGCCCCAGCCATCAGAACTCTTCCCTGGGACTTTTCAATAGCCACTAAGGAAGAGGACAGTTCCTCAGAAAAGTAGCAAAGACGAGAGACCTGGAGTGTCCAGATCCCTGTTTCTGTCATCCTGGAGCCCAGCTACATGCCCATGCCCTTTACGTGGTTTGATTCTGTGAACTAGGGCCAGATCATGGATCTGCCCTAGTGGATTTGCACAGGGTGCCAAGTTTAGAAGGACCCTGGGCTTGGTTTAATGCTCTACTGCGGCTGTCTTGACATTCTTCATTTTTGAACAAGGGACCCTGGATTTTCATTTCGCACTGGACCACACAAATTATTAGCAAACCCTACCACGAGCCATTAGGATCTATCTTTGGTGTAAGCTTCTAGCAGAGTAATCTTAAAGAGTACACACTCCCATGCATGTGGACACACACACACACACACACACTGGGGTAGGGAAGTTTCTCTAAAGCACACACTCAGCCTCCATAAACCCTCAGTCCCTTCCCCCAGGCCCTAGGAGCCCCAGCCTGATACCCAGTGCCTGGCTCAGCCCCTCTTCCCAGCAGCGACACTTACACGGCATCTTGGTCACCTGTCTCTGGCCCCTATCCTGCAGCTGAAGCCTGCAAGTGTNCCCTCAACAAGTAATGGGAAGGAAAGCCAGGGCCCTGTGGAAACATTTCAGAAATTGGTGGGGGGAGGGGGGATGTCCTCAGATGGAGGATGACTGAGCCCCAGCTAACTGTGAGTTTCTGCCAAGGAAGGACCCTAACTAGGCTGAATTGGGGATGGGCACGCAGGGGAACAGGTCATGAAGATGTCCCCGCAGAGGCTCCCCAAACCCCGTGGGGCCTTCTAGCCCCTCCGGCTGAAGCCATTTGGAGGCTGCACTCAGGAGGGGTCAGTCTCTCGCTACCCTTCTGGGCCACCGTTTTCAGCCAGGGCCCTGCTGAGGCTGTGGGGGGTTGTCATGGAGTCTCTGGCAGTGGCACAGAGCTTCTCGGAAGTGGCTGGACATGAGGCTGTAGAGCACAGGGTTGGTGGCCGAGCTGAGGTAGAAGAAGGTGCCGGAGAGGACGTGCAGGTACTGGAAGACCAGGAGCAGGCCCTCTGTCCAGTGGGACATGAAGCTCCACATGAGGTGGTCAGCATGGAACGGAGCCCAGCAGATGACAAACACCACGACCAGCACAACTGCAGGAGAGAGAAGAGAGGCCTGGGTGCCCGCCAGAGCCCTCTCAATGGCTTCTGCAGACTGCAATTTGGTCCGCCCATTCTCACCTCCTATCCTGTCCCACAGGTCACCCACACCCACTGCCCATCTGGAAATTTCTGGAAATTTGCCCATTCTGGCCATGCTTCTTTTGGAGAGGCTGTCCTCACCACTGTCACTGACTGGCCATCGCCCATCACCCACGCTGGCACAATCGGATTCTTTCACCATGGAACTTGGAACTAGAGGACTCTTAGCTATGGCTGCTGAGCCACTAGAGTGACACAGACTGTGGGGCGTTGTTGCTTTGTGTTGCTTCGCCCCCCACGGATTTGTCACCTCTCTTCCCCTGGGTGACAGAGACACAAAGGATTACTCAAAGCCCATCTCTACTGAGCAGTGAGAAGCCCCGAAGTGGTTAACTTCCCTGGGACCCTCCAGCAAGAGGCATCCCTTCCTCAGGAAATTAACGCCAAATTGGGATTCTCTTCCTGCATTTATTTTTCAGACCAGGAAGTTACAGGAAGAGAACATAGGTGGGATTATAGTTTAACAATATAGGCTGG
>NW_007768609.1:5381-6103 GCF_000696425.1 Galeopterus variegatus | reverse complement strand
ATATTAATTATTTACATGGACAATCCTCCCAATAACTCTATAAGATATTATACTAGAGAGTTTAAGAAGCTTGTACAATGTCATACAACTATTAAGACTGGAAGCCAATTCAAAAATTAGGTTGTTTGAAGATTTAAAAGCCAGGCTATCAAAGGTTAATATGATCTCTGAAAAGTGAAATGTGATACTAATTGCATTTTCTTACATTGTAATTAGAATGGTGTATATCGCAAATAGTTTGAACCACCAGAATATCGAGGCTTTATGAATTTCACTTCTAGAATTTAATTACGATTTTAAAAAAACTAAAAAAGTTGAGATGGTCATAAACACCCAACAATAAGCTGTTTTTGTACTTCTGTTGATAAGAGCACAATGATTTCAAAATACCAACACAACAGAAATTGATATAATATAAACTATTGTCTTACAAATTGACAGCTAAACTAAGATGTGAAAGTGATGCTCAGTTTGTGGTGTAAAAAATGAAAAGTCAAAGAGTAATTGCTTTCGGTAAAGTAATGTGAGGATATAATCTGTAGCAAAGAAGTACATTTGAAGCTGCCGTATTATTGTCCTCATTGAATTATTTTATCTGATGATTCTGTACTAAAAAGTAATCTTCAGATGTTAGTTTTCTAAGTCTTTCCTGTCATAAAGAGAATGCATTGGTTTACTAAAATAAATATTCTAGCCTATTTGGCACATATATATATATCTGT
>NW_007768609.1:0-571 GCF_000696425.1 Galeopterus variegatus | reverse complement strand
ACAATTCTGGGATAGCTGCATCTGGCATGGGCCTCAAGCTGCTTCTACTCATGGCAAAAAGTGGCAGGTAGCTGGCGGATACAAGCAGATAGCATGGTGAGAGGAAGCAAGAGAGAGAGAGGAAGTGCCAGGGTCTTTTATACAACCAGCTCTCAAACTCTCGTGGGAACTAATAGTGAGAACTCACTCATTAATCCCCCCTCCCCCATCAAGAGCATTAATTCATTCACGAGGGATCTGCCCCCATGACTCAATCAGTTTCCAACACTGCCACATTGGGGACCAAATTTCTACATGAGTTTTGGATGGGGCAACACATCCAAACTCCATCAACCTGAAACTGCAAAACTGCTAAGGAAAAAAGGGCAACACATCCAAACTCCATCAACCTGAAACTGCAACACTGCTAAGGAAAAATACAGGTAAAACACTTCAGGAACTAGGTCTGGGCACAGACTTTATGGACAAGAGCCCAAAAGCACAAGCAACAAAAGAAAAAATAAACAAATGAGACTGTATCAAGCTAAAATGCTTCTGCACAGCAAAGGAAACAATCAGCAGAGTGAAATGA
>NW_007768608.1:5545-6103 GCF_000696425.1 Galeopterus variegatus | reverse complement strand
TAGATCCTCTATTGGCGCTTTAGCACTTAGTGAGTGATGGTGTATCTTTGCAAGTAAACAGAATCTTCTTCCAAGATGATCAAGAGAAATGCAGTATAAGAATCCAAATGGTCCAAGTTTTCCTGCAAAGCAAACTTGGCATAAAGTAAAATAAGCGCATATTTTGGAGCTAATTTTTTGGCTCTTGTTTTCTTGATTTTGAGTTTATGATTCTGATTGCTAACATCAAATCTGTACCTAGAGAAAAAAGGACTTGAAGTTTTATATGGATTTGTGTTGGCTGGCATTTTTACTTGCAAGGAAACTTTTTTTATTTACATGACTTAGAAGTTAATTTTTCTCTCCAGTTTGTCTTGAGAGAAATTGGGGAGGGGGGAAGACAGAGGCAAATGAGGAGGTCCCAGGAGTCCATATTGCTCAGGTTCTCAGAAACTCCTTGACCAGCTGATTGGAAGACCTCTGAGGTTAAAGGCTTGCCTTCTTTGTTTAACCACTCCCTTCTGTCTTTCTGCCTGTTTTTAGGCTCCAGGTGAGAATCACGAACCTCAAGTCCCTCAC
>NW_007768608.1:0-1265 GCF_000696425.1 Galeopterus variegatus | reverse complement strand
GTCCCGGTCCGGTACGGGGGCGACACTGAGGGTTGCTATCCGTTGCCGGACACGGAAAAAAAAAAGAGACAAAAAAAAAAAATAGTGTGTACCCAAGAATAAAATGAAGAGAGAGGAAAGGGTAAAGAAAGCAAATCTTAAGTGCTTCAGAGTCTGATTATCATTCTCAAGCCTTCTGAGTTTGGGTAGTGGTACTAGCTTTTCTTATACTTCTGCTATTAGTATGGGGTCATTTATAATGTATTATAAAACATTTGAGATGCTGGAGAAGATTCTCTTTAATATATATGGTATTAAGTTCCTGCTATCCAGTTACTTTAAATAGATGGAAATGTGTATATTATACAGTCACCTTTCCAGTCTGAATTGAATTAACAATTTTTAAAAATTAAAACTTAATTTGGGATTTAAAAAATATTATGAAGGTAGTTTACATGTGCAACTTGATTTCTTCAAATTGCTGGAGCTAAAGGGATATTTAAAGGTACGTGTTTTGAGTGAAGGGGTATAATTTGAGGACAGTTAAGGTCAGTAGAAATAATTAGGTTGAGTGTTCCAGGATACAGAACTAAGTCCATTTTATCCTGTTTTTCTTAGATTATACATATTTCTTTTCTTTTTGCTCATTTCCTTGATTCTTTTCACTCTTCACCCAGCTCCTAGCCCCAGTGTGGTCCATTACTCTGTGGCGTTTTCCTTTGTGGTTATAATTCTTCGATGGGTTCAGTGATGTGTTGAACAGGTTTTAAAAACTTTTAAAGGTTTTTCAGCAGAAAGGGCTTAGTAGATGTGGGACTCAAGAACTTTTTTTGCAGGTATCTTATCACAGCAGCTGTCTCACTTTAGGAAAACATTTCTAGCCCTCGCTGTATCTTGCTTCACAGGACTCCATTACATTGTGCTGCCTCGTGTAACAATGTTCAGGTGTGTAAGTTTCTGGTGGAGTCGGGAGCAGCCGTGTTTGCCATGACCTACAGTGACATGCAGACTGCTGCAGATAAGTGTGAGGAGATGGAGGACGGCTACACTCAGTGTTCTCAGTTTCTTTATGGTACGTAACAAGTACAATGAAGTGTATTGATTACTGTATTTATTATTTATCCTATATCTCTAGCGTATAATTTGATAAATTTTTTTTTGTTGTTTGGAAAAAATCTTTTGTGTTGTACATAGTCCTGGGTGTCGAGAAGAGGACAAACTTGGTCACACATAATAAAACAGCTCTGTGCATATGCCTAGAAACAGCTATTGTCAGGGCATCTTCA
>NW_007768607.1:5869-6103 GCF_000696425.1 Galeopterus variegatus | reverse complement strand
CAAACAGGGAAAGAAAATGTGTGCATGTGTGTGTGCTCACATGCACATGTGCCCATTCACATGCACATGTGCCCATTCACACATACATATAATGAACCTGAAAGAATTTCAGATAAAGGAACTTTTTAAGGGAAGGGAAGGAATCTCTACCCAAATGGAATACCCTAGAGCTAAAGATGTTTATTCCAAGGGCAAACTTTTCAGTACTAATAACAACTAGTGTTTATCAACACC
>NW_007768607.1:0-291 GCF_000696425.1 Galeopterus variegatus | reverse complement strand
CATGGAATTAATTAATATGTGACAATCAGTGTTTTTTTAATGAAAGAGAATGGAACAGAGCAGAACATGATAGTGCAAGTAGTAAAGGTAAGTATTGTTTATTGAAAATGTGTTCTTTGTTTTATATAAATGTGTGTGAGGGTCACAGTTGTGGAGGTCAAAATTTTTTGAAAGCTACTTTACTAGACCAAAGTGAGGCATTATCTTTTCTCTGCATTGTGCCCTTCTGTCAAACAGGGAAAGAAAATGTGTGCATGTGTGTGTGCTCACATGCACATGTGCCCATTCACA
>NW_007768606.1:5690-6103 GCF_000696425.1 Galeopterus variegatus | reverse complement strand
TGGGCCTGTGAGTAATAAGGAACATGTTATGCCTTTAAAACATAACCCTTCACTTACATAGTGTCAATGAGTTGTTGCAGAATCTGATTTAAATTGATGCATAAAAAAGGAAGAATGAAATAATCAGAATTCACAGGTTGTAAGGAAAGAAAACTAGATTGGTATCTAGATGCATTTATTTGGCCAATAATGACAAAAGAAAGAAAGAAAATTAGAATTGATGGGAAAATGCTTAGGTTATACTTGTCAAGTAGAGAGTGCAGGATACAATATTGTACATATATTAAATAGCTAAGAAAGACTGGAGGGAAAAAGACAAAATATTAGCAGTTATGGTGGTTGCCTTTAGGCAGCAGGATTTTCTTTTAGTCTCATTACTCTATTTTATATTTACCGATATAGTATAAAAATTA
>NW_007768606.1:0-452 GCF_000696425.1 Galeopterus variegatus | reverse complement strand
CTCTGGGGGAACAGGAAAAGCCCTGATTTATGGTGTTAGCTGATTCCACGGTGTAAATACCTCTGCTATCACTGATTTCGAGCTGCCACTGAATGTGGAGTTGGCTGCTGGTTCTATTCCAGCACACCACTGAGTATAATTCACACGAGCAAAAGTTCTCTGGAGGCCTCAATAATTTCTACAAATGTAAAGAGGTCCTGTAATCAAAAAACTACTAATGTATAGTGTAGTCACATTTTTGTTTAAAAATACGAATATAGAAACATTCTGAAGGGATATATACCAGCCTCTGATAGTGGTTACTTCTAGAGTGGGAAAACTTAAATTGTACTTTACAAAGTTTTGTACTATTTGAATTTTTATAAAAAGCATGAAATTCAAGTAGAAAAGGAAAAAAAAGAAACTCATTTTAAGGTTTAGAACTCGCTCAGAAGGGCCTCAGTTTCCAGAGT
>NW_007768605.1:5901-6103 GCF_000696425.1 Galeopterus variegatus | reverse complement strand
GACGCAAAATAACAAAGTCTTGGAAAGATTCTGTGCAAGTGGGAAGTGCTGATTTATTCTTCATTGATTTAATGGCAAATCCACCTCTATCTACTTACTACGTGTAGGTGCTGTCTAGGTGCCTGGGAAACATCAGCCCAGAAAACAGACAAAGCTTCAAGATGAGGTGTATGTTTTCATCAATGGAATATTTTCTATTAAA
>NW_007768605.1:0-372 GCF_000696425.1 Galeopterus variegatus | reverse complement strand
ATCGATACTCGTGTGCAATATGTGATGTGTATATCAGAATAATTATTATATTCAATAATATTCATTATCATTGCTATTTGTGGCCCTTATGCATTCCTCTCTCCCCCTCCCTTCCTGCTTCTAGTAACCTCATTTGTAACTGATTAGACTAAGTTTATGTTTTACAGATTGAGGGTCTGCCTGGACTCAGATAGCCATTCATTCCTTTTTTCATTTATTCAACAAACATTCAATGAATGTGGATACAGATTAGATTCAGGTTTTGTGGGGCAAGAAGCTCATGATATTTTCAGGAACTCATTGAAAAAGAGGACGCAAAATAACAAAGTCTTGGAAAGATTCTGTGCAAGTGGGAAGTGCTGATTTATTCTT
>NW_007768604.1:5796-6103 GCF_000696425.1 Galeopterus variegatus | reverse complement strand
TTCACTTCATGTAAAAAATATTAAAAAGATTTTAGAATTCTATGGATTTCTAGGAGCATTGGATCAATCTTCTAACTTCGACTCTGAAAGTATATATGAAACAGACACATTGTACCTCAAATTGATTTAGATTCTAGAAGCAGTCCAATCTGATGGTGTCATTCATTCCAGACTTCTATAATGATTTTAAATCATTCTAATTTCTTGATTTTTAATTAAATATTTTTTGTACAATAAACAGATTTTGAGATAGGAAATACAAGGATACTTCAAACAGTTCATGAAAAGATTCAAATCTTTTTTTTTT
>NW_007768604.1:0-425 GCF_000696425.1 Galeopterus variegatus | reverse complement strand
TATTATCTACCGTACAGAGTTTGAGAGGATTAAATGAGCTAATATATGTAAAACACCAGGCATAGTGGCTGACAGTGCTAAGCACTCAATAAATATTAGTTTTCATTATTATCATCACGAAATTCTAAGACATGCCTAAAATAAAACAAAACAAAATGTAGCTGTTACTTTGACTTCAGAGGACTGATTGGGAGGAATAATCTCTTTTGCTCTAAATTCAAACTGAGGATTTAGAAGTTTTGTTGCAGAAAATATCTTATTTGTACTTAGGAAAGTTTTACTAGCCCTAAGATACAAGTTAATAACAAAGTTCTTAAAAGTTTAACCACAAAATAGTGATTGTATAAGTAAAATAAATGGCACATTCACTTCATGTAAAAAATATTAAAAAGATTTTAGAATTCTATGGATTTCTAGGAGCATTG
>NW_007768603.1:5733-6103 GCF_000696425.1 Galeopterus variegatus | reverse complement strand
ATTCACCAAGGTGCTCAGAGCCAGCATGAGAATCGGGGGCTCCCAATTCGTGCCCTGTGCTGGTGCCACAGCCTGGGCTGCTGCAAACACCTGGGCCTCCTTCCTCAATCGCTCTAGTATAACTTTGATGGCCCCAAGGGTACCAGGCCCAGGGGAAACACCAGGGAACCTAGCACAGGGGGCAAGCCTCAGGTTTACTTCAACTGTGTTAAATGAAATTTATAAGAGGCCACTGGTTTGGACCGAGCTCCTGCGCTAGGCCCAGCAGACCAGAACAGGATGGAATCACTCACGCGGGAGTTCCAAGTTGTTTATCTGACCTTCCAAGAAATCAGGAGAGAGAGAGAAAAGCCAAATCCCCAAACAAGCC
>NW_007768603.1:3174-3832 GCF_000696425.1 Galeopterus variegatus | reverse complement strand
CCTGTAGTCAGCTCCTCTGCATAGTGCATTGCTCGTAGTACTGGAAATGCAGACAAAACCCAGTCCCGGCCCTCAAGGGACTCTGACTCTGGAACCAGCTTCTTAGCCAGGGTCCAAAGATAGAAAGAAATCAGGGGCTGGTGAACCTTGATGGGGAATAGAACTGTCTTTATTTGCACCAACCTCTAACTGAAATCAAGCATTTCTATTATGAACGCAGTGACAATGTCAACAACAATGCGGGAGAAGGACCCGTGACTTTGTTCCCAGCAGAACTCACAGAATGATGATTAGTCACACGACGATTATTGCTACTATTTTAAAATACCGTTCATGATCATGACTACTTCGACATTCTGGAAGTCGTCAGGCCTATTGTGAGATCTTGCTACCTGTGCGTTAGTAAAGAAGCACATGTATCAATCTATATATAATTTGGTTTTTTTAATAAAATATTTTGATGACTGTATTTCACGGGAATTGGTAATCATGATAGTTCATCTTATGCATTTAAAAACATCATTCCTGAGAAAGGGTGGACGGCTTTGGCAGACAGCCAAAGGCCTCCAGGACACCAAAAGTGAGGACCACAGGCTGAGGTGACGGCAGTTTTCACCTGGTGTGGTGAGGACTCGAACTGATGGGGCAAAGCCACCCC
>NW_007768603.1:0-1375 GCF_000696425.1 Galeopterus variegatus | reverse complement strand
GTGACACCAAGCCAAGGGTTGCGATCCCCTTACCGGTCACAAAAAAGACAAAAAAAAAATTAAATAAATAAATAAATAAATAAAAGTCTGCAATTTAGGTTCCAGTCAAGATGGCAGAAGAGATGGTCCCCAGCATCACTCTCTCACACAAATCAACCAATTTACAACTATAAAAATCTAACAACAGCCAAGCTGGGGCTGCTGGAGCTCAGGGGAAGAGGAGAAGAGACTTACAGAGTTCATGAAGGGGGAGAAGCCACGATGAGAGATAGAAAAAACTGCTCGGAGCATTTCGGGCCACAGCTGCTTTAAGGCTGGAGCTGCTGAGCACACAGAGCAGGAGCCGGCAGAAGCCACAGCTGTGCCCTTCAGATGGAGTTGCTTGGAGGGGGCAGGGGCGCAGAGGGCCTTGGCAGCCCCCAGAACAGCAAGACCACTAATAGGGTTCCCATGGACCTACACAGGAGCAAGGAGCCAGAACAGCTGAAAAAGGGGAGCCACTCAGAGGCCAGTGAGTCATCGCAAGGGACCAGTGCACAGGGCCTGTCCCATGGGAAGTGTTTGGAGCATAGGTGGTGGGGGAGACAGGCCCATCAGGAGAACACTGGGACACAGCAAGGACAGCTGATCTGCCCCCTAATCAGTGCAGGACCACTTAGAGGAGACTGGTCAAGGATGCAGAATTGCATGGGGTGCAGTTTGATGAAAAGACTCAGGCCCAGGTCAGAGTTTCTACACAACCCAGGTGCACCTGGTCTCTGGAGAGATGGAAGTACCTATAAGGTCAACCATTAAAACCTGAGCTGCACAAAAAGTCTTCCCTAAAGAAATAGCAACAAAGTAGCAATTTAGCTCACCCACAGAGCTCAAGTACCAGTTCCTGCAGGAAGCTCCCCCATTTTAGAAGCAAGGAAGGGATAAAAAATCAGTTGCAGCCCAGGCACACCACCAGTGCCTTCGGGCCCTCCAGGGAACCTGAGGCATAGAGATAGGGACTGGACCACCTGCCCACAACCATGCACAGTGGCAGTGCCTCAGGGCCCTGCCCAGGGGTCTGGGGCATGGAGTGGACACTGGACCCCTGGCCCACCATCAGGAACACTGCGAGCACCTCGGGGACCTGCCTGGGGGCCCGGGGCATTGACCCAGGGACCAGACACTCACCCACAACCAGGCACACCACCAGCACCAAGGAGCATGCCAAAAACATCACCTCCATGTGGGTGGCCCACCACAGCCACCACAGTAACCATGACTGCCACGAAAGTGGCTAGACATCACAACCACCACGCAGATGGTCCACCAGCCACTGGAGTATACTGACAGAAGGAGAGTCACCAGCAGAGACCAAAGAAAAGAAGAGGATGTCTCTCTC
>NW_007768602.1:5895-6103 GCF_000696425.1 Galeopterus variegatus | reverse complement strand
GCAGATGATATGATCCTATATATTGAACAGCCTAAAGCTTCTATTAAAAAAAAAAAAAAAAAAACCTCCTAGAGTTGATAAAGGATTTCAGCAAAATTGCAGGTTACAAAATCAAATGCAAAAATCAGTAGTATTTCTATACTACACCAGTGAACATGCAGCAAAAGAAATCAAGAAAGCTAGCCCATTTACAATAGCCACCAAAAAA
>NW_007768602.1:0-355 GCF_000696425.1 Galeopterus variegatus | reverse complement strand
GGAATTTCCAATCCCATAGCAGGCGAAACGTGACTACAGTCACAAACTGATTTTCCCCCACAATCTGATTTTTATATTAATGTAAATTAAGGAGAGTACTATTGTTTTCTTTCACTGTAGCTTGTGTTTGGCAACAATTGAGGTTAAATGGGATGACTGCACATTTTCTGTTAGGTAAAACTTTACTAACTCATCCTTTCAAAGAGATTTCTGCATTCAACATTTAAAACATTTTATTACTGAAGTATAACACACATAAAGAACAGTAAACACTACAAAAAGGTAACTTTCACTGAACTATGCTAAAGTGAACACCCCTGTAAACATCACCCAGGTCAAGAAATAGAAACTGGCA
>NW_007768601.1:4973-6103 GCF_000696425.1 Galeopterus variegatus | reverse complement strand
GGCATACACCTTACATTCCTTATTTGACTCCTTCTGACTTATTTTTGTTTCCTAATCTTAAAATATCTTTAAAGGATACACATTTTTTCCCATTAATAATGTAAAAAAGACTCCATTTGCATGGATAAACCTTCAGGACCTTCAGTTCTTTAGTGATGGACTAAGTGGCTGGTGTTATCCTTACAGAAGTGTCTAGAACTTGATGTAGCTTATGTTAAAAAATAAAGTTTATGTTTTTATTTGTATTTTTTAGTTTTCTTTTTTATGAACATTTTAAAGCCTCCTTATATGTTGATAATTTCCATACTTTTGATTAATTTATCCTTTGCTTTTATAAGTTATCTGTCTTTGTTTCTAGAAATATTTTTGGGGTGTGTTTTGTCTAACTGTAGTGGAGTTATTCTGGCTTTCTTATATTTACTGTTTGTATTTTTCCAGACTCTCACTTTTGCCCTATTTCTTTGGCTTTAAATGAGTATTCCATAGAAAATTTATGGTAAGAATCTCAGGTTTGGGGTTTTCTGTTCTTTTGTAACATTCAGTGGACACACTCTGCCTTTTGATTTGATTGATTAATTCTTTTATATTTAATGTTGGTATTGCTATATTAGAATTTATATCTGCTGCTTTATTTTTTTCTATATGTCTCATATCTTTTTATTCTTTAGTCTATGTTCGCTTGTTTTTGCATTGTTATTTTTTTAATCTGACATTTTGTGTAGTGATTTTCTTTTATATTCTTTTTATATAAAAGCTACTTCTATATAGCTTTATATATATGTATATATATGGGACATATATTTAACTAACGTTATACTTATTATATCTGAACATGATACAAAATCAATGTTCTGTTTTTTTACTTATTTTTTATATATCTTATTTTTCTTAAATGAGAAAAAAAGGGAGTGATTATATGTTTACACATATGTGATATAAAAATTCTCATTTTCCATTTTTGGTTATCTTCATTTGTGGATTCATCTTATTACCTGGAAACATTTTTTAGCTCAATATGGCTTTGTTCCTATGTATGTTTTTGCTGTTATTGGGAAATACACTAAATGTGTATGTGCCATAGCCTCTAGGATATAATTATAAACACATTTTAATACAGTTGCTTTAAAAAT
>NW_007768601.1:0-642 GCF_000696425.1 Galeopterus variegatus | reverse complement strand
TGCAATCAATACTCTGGTATCACAGCGCACGGCTCACAGGATCGCGCTGTCTCCTGTCACGCCCTCTCCAGACCCGTCGCCATCTTCCTATCAAGTTTACACAATTCTGACTGAAAACTAAAGTTGAGCAAACATTCCCCTTGATGGGTTCCAAAACTGTTGCACCCTGATCAGCTGCAGACAGGAGCAGAGTTTTCAATGGAAACTTAAAAGAATTAAGATCAAGATCCTAAAGCATTTTTTCAAAGAAGTGTAACAGACTATGAAACATGCCTTTACCAGTACAATCCTGAAGACAAATCACAATCAGAGCAATGGGTATGAAGAGGTGGAAGTGTCCCAATCAAAGCAAAAGTTGACCAATCAAAAGCAAAGTCATAGCAGCACTTTTCTTAAAAAATGTTCAAGGCATTTTGGTTTTTTACTTTCTGGATGACCAATAATAGTAAGATTTGCTTATTAGTTCAGTGTTTTGAGAAAATTAGCCATATCTTTAGCAAAAACATAAAACCAAAAAACAAACAATGAAAAAGAACAAGAAAACTTCACTAGAGAGTTCTTCTCCACCATGACAATGCTCCTGGTCATTTCCCTCATCTAAAAAGGGAAATCTTGTCAGAATTTTGCCGAGAAATTATTAGG
>NW_007768600.1:5353-6103 GCF_000696425.1 Galeopterus variegatus | reverse complement strand
TGAGCCTCCCTCTGGCATCTTCTCCAGAAATAGGTGCAGGTGCTTCAGGATCTTTTTTCACCTGGAGCTGAGAAGAAAACTGCAGTGAAATTTTTCTGGTCGTGGTCAGACTTTTTAGCGAACAGGTCATGTACAGTCAACTGCTGCTCCCAGCCTTTGCTGAAATAAACCAGAGAATGAGGTTGACACTTCTAGCATGAAGTCCGCCATCTTTCATCCCTGGCTGGCTGGTCCCATTCTGATACGTTTAAGGGTGCACGATTCTTCTGTGGTTTCTAATATAGTGTCTATTCTTACACGTGAGGAGGCACAGCAAACATGCACACTTCTCTGTGGACATGCAAAGCCTCCCTATGTGCCCACTACAGAGGAGTCATTAACTGAGAGTTCATACCACATTGTTTTAATTGCCAGATTATGTTTGGCCTGTTTGGGGTTCATTTTGCAAATCCTTCAAGGAGAATTGGCTTGTCATGCAGCCTGTGCCCCAGCAGGGAGAAGCTAGAAATTGAATTTTTAACAACCTTCGGGGTTTTCTAGCATTTATCAGTTCAGCCAGCAGTATCGATGTGCATATTAAGAAATGCAGTAGCCAAAATCTTCTCTGCAGGAATCGATTTTAGAAAGTCAATATTCTTTCTTTTCCGAATTACAGAATAGCTTAAGGGCCTACTAATCTTTCCCCTAGTTCTGTGGAGTGGTTTTTGAGATTTAAAATGGCCAGTGCCTCTCTGCCTTTTCAAGTGTGGC
>NW_007768600.1:0-204 GCF_000696425.1 Galeopterus variegatus | reverse complement strand
TGTGCACAAAGGGGATCCTGCTGAGAGCACGAGTGCTCATGAGAGAGGGTTTTATTGATTTGTGTTGTTATACTTCCTCAAGTTCTGGGGTACCGGGTATTGTGCCTGGGACCAGTGCTGGCTTAAACTGCAGAAAATAGCATTGAGCCTCCCTCTGGCATCTTCTCCAGAAATAGGTGCAGGTGCTTCAGGATCTTTTTTCAC
>NW_007768599.1:5699-6103 GCF_000696425.1 Galeopterus variegatus | reverse complement strand
TAATTGTTATATCTTCTTCCCATCCCCCATTTGTGTATTTATTTATTTATTTTCAGCTGCCACAAATAAGTGAGAACATGTGATATTTCTCTTTCTGTACCTGACTCGTGTCACTCAATATAATTCACTCTAGGTCCATTCATGTTGTTGCAAATGGCAGTATTTCATTCTTTTTTATACCAGAGTAGTGTTCCATTGTGGAGCTATACCACATTTTCCATATCAAGTCATCTAATAATAGACATTTGGGCTGGTTCCAATTCTTAGCTATTGTAAAGAGTGCTGCAGTGAACACTGGAGAACAGGTATACATTCGACTTGATGATTTCCATTCCTCTGGGTTTATTCTCAGCAGTGGGATAGCTGGGTCATGTGGTAGATCTATCTGCAATTGTTTGAGGAAC
>NW_007768599.1:0-223 GCF_000696425.1 Galeopterus variegatus | reverse complement strand
AAAGAAAGCATAACAAAACAAAAAAACTGTTCATCGAGAATTTTATACTCACAAAAAAATTTATTATGAATAAAGATTAAATAATAATACTCCAGGGCCAACCCCATGGCTCACTCGGCTGAGTGTGGTGCTGGGAGTGCAGTGGCGCTGGGATCACCAAGGCTGCAGGTTCGGATCCTATATAGGGATGGCCGGTGCATTCACTAGCTGAGCACAGTGCGGG
>NW_007768598.1:5607-6103 GCF_000696425.1 Galeopterus variegatus | reverse complement strand
TTATTATTATTACCATTTACAGATAAGGAACTGAGGGTCATGGTTGCTAAGATAATTACTGAAAGTCACACAATTAAGACTGACAAAGCCAGAACTCAAACTTAGGCATTCTAAAAAATAATGAAATACTACCATTCGAAGCAACATAGATGGAATTCGAAAAAATTATATTAAGTGTTATAAGTCAGGTACAGAAAGAGAAATGCCACATGTTCTCACTTATTTGTGGGAGCTAAAAATAAATAAATAAATACACAAACAAACGGGGTCGGGGGGGGGAGCGGGAAGAAGACACAACAATCACAATTCCTTGAAGTTGTTAAGGCAAGCAAATAGATATGATGTTGATGGGCAGGAAAGGGGAGGGAGGATTGGGTAAAGGGACACAAAAATCAACCGCAGTGTATATTGATAAAATTAAATTAAATTAAATTAAAAAAACAAACAAACAGGCATTCTGATAACAATATCTGCCATCTTAATTACCATGATGATA
>NW_007768598.1:0-542 GCF_000696425.1 Galeopterus variegatus | reverse complement strand
ACCTGCCATGGCCTTCTTCACATCTGGCAATACAAGCAAAAAGTTAGTCCACATTTTGTGTGGTATGATTCTAATCCACTGTCTCCCACAGTATCACTTTGAAACTTGTTTTCAACTGCTTCAAATTACTATTTTTTAAGCTGCTGCCTTCAAAGCTTAATAGTTCTGTTAAAATTAAACCACCTGCTCTCCTATGATCAAGTGAGCTCATATTTAATAATTATTGCCTCATTCTGAAAGGCATGTTCTTGAAAGAAAGACTCAGTGAAATTGAAAAACAAATGTTAGCTGTAAGGAAAATATCACCCAATGTCCAGTTACTAGTTCATTTTTCTATACCAATTTATATGAGAAGTGTTATAAAAATAATAGTAACAGTGTAAGCAAATCCCCCAATATTTATTGAACACACAATATATATAAGGCACTGATCTAAAGCTGTAACTGTATTACCTCATCTGAAAAAGCCTACAGACAAAAATTATTATTATTACCATTTACAGATAAGGAACTGAGGGTCATGGTTGCTAAGATAATTACTG
>NW_007768597.1:5853-6103 GCF_000696425.1 Galeopterus variegatus | reverse complement strand
TTTTTGTAGAAAAAGATCACTTCCAGTGAAATTTCAGCATGAGGTCTGCTTTGTCTGGTCTGTAAAATTTTTTTCAGAGACTCCCCCTTTCCCTATCTACTTGTCCAAAATGCAGAACTCTATCCAGCACAAGAGCACACTGTGTCCATGTGGCCATCCAGGGAGGAGCAGGGGACTGGACAGTCCCTCGCTCAGTCACCAGTGTCTAACTGCATCTAGTATGTCTTTGCCGAGCTACCGAGGGAGCTTT
>NW_007768597.1:0-258 GCF_000696425.1 Galeopterus variegatus | reverse complement strand
AAATATTATCCAATAAGAAGGACAAAACAAAGATATTCTTAGGTAAATAAAAACTAATAGTACTTTCCAATAACCACCAATGTACCCTTATCAAAGGAAATTCAGAAGGATGTTCAACGGTTAAAGAAGAGCCATGGTTTCCAAACTGGAGGGCTAAACCAGAGGAGGGAATGATAAGGCTGCAACGGGCTAAGTACACGGGTGAAAATGGAGAGACAGCACTAAGCAATAATAATGGTTTGTGTGGTTTACTTAAAA
>NW_007768596.1:5758-6103 GCF_000696425.1 Galeopterus variegatus | reverse complement strand
CGCAGGTGCTGGCACAAGCGGACACACACAGATAAATAGGAGGGGCTTGTGCGGTAAACTAAATGTGGCTGGGAAGTCTTGGCTTCAGGTCCAGCTCCACCTCTGAACCAGTGTGAGATATTGGGTGAACTT
Organism: Galeopterus variegatus; assembly: GCF_000696425.1. Taxonomy (NCBI): domain Eukaryota; kingdom Metazoa; phylum Chordata; class Mammalia; order Dermoptera; family Cynocephalidae; genus Galeopterus; species Galeopterus variegatus. The sequence continues at coordinate 5,971 of NW_007768596.1, read as the reverse complement.
GTCCCTCTTTAAGCCATGTTTCCTCCTCTGGTCAAAGGGTGGTAATAATACTGCTCCATCTCATAGGGCCATTGTCAAAATAAAGGTTAAAGTAGAACGATGAAGGAACAGGTGATTTTGTAAACTAAAAAGTGGTATTCAAAATGAGTTGCTGTTAAAACACTACAAAACAGGAAATTGTAAATTATTAGTGGTTGATAAGAGGCCATTTCA
>NW_007768596.1:0-255 GCF_000696425.1 Galeopterus variegatus | reverse complement strand
GATATTTCATCTTATAATAATACCTCATATATGAAGAGCTCTTTGGAGTGTATATAAGGAATGTCACATCTTTCATCCCATCCCCACAGCAATTCTGCAAGGTGAGCAAGGCAGGGGTTATGACCCCCTCAATTTATAGATGACATTGAGATTCCAGAGGTTAAGAGACCAGGATGTTTCAGACACAAGATTCGTGGCCGGGTAGTCACAACTGGAGGGGACCCTCCCAGTTAAGTCACCTGACTTCTCATTTTC
>NW_007768595.1:5704-6103 GCF_000696425.1 Galeopterus variegatus | reverse complement strand
CTCCAGGCATTTATGCCCTTTTGGAGTCCCCTTCCCCTTGAATCTGGTCTCGCTTTTGATCGACAGACTGTAGCAGAAGTGACGCTGATAGACTGCCATGGCTAGTTTGGAAAAGGAAACTCTGGGTCTCTTGTGTTAAAATAATTGGAAAGCCATTAGGCTGAGATGGCTCCAGCATGTCAGGTTCCTCTGTAAGCAAATCAAAACCCAACTCAGAGTGAATGGTCATAGCCTAGGAAAATGAAACTTAAGCTTAACCAATCAGAAACAGCTAACTAACCTGTAACTACGGACTTTCCACTTTAAGCAATTCAAATATTGTCTTTGTCTTGCTTCCGAGAACATTTTATAAAAGTTTTCTCCTTGTCTCTGCTCGGGGGAGCCCTAAACCACTTGGAG
>NW_007768595.1:0-229 GCF_000696425.1 Galeopterus variegatus | reverse complement strand
CATCCTTTTTGCAGTAGAGGAAAAGAGTGAACCCTCAAAACACCAGCAAACTCAAACAAAATGAGTCTCCCTCACCCCCACTCTCCCTGGGGTTTTATAGATAGAGATTTAAACTTATACTTCATGATGTGTAGCAAGTCTCCAAAGATGGCACCCCAATTTCCATGCCTCCAGGCATTTATGCCCTTTTGGAGTCCCCTTCCCCTTGAATCTGGTCTCGCTTTTGATC
>NW_007768594.1:5700-6103 GCF_000696425.1 Galeopterus variegatus | reverse complement strand
GAGGTTAATAATAATAACCAAACTTCCAGGTAGTTGTAAAAATTGAATGAAATAAGTATTATGCTAAGGGATTGTCACGTAATAAGTGCTCAAATAATGTATTGTTTTTATTATAAATGTTATTATTATTAGGCAGTTAAAAATGTTGATTGTTTAATAAAGCAGGATAGCAGATCACTGCTCTCTTCAAGCACATGACCAAAAATTGCAGCATACCTGCAAGTCCTCAGGCCTTGAAAACGGTGAAGCTAAGTCGTGTTTTTGCCTCAATTAGAAGCAGAGAAATGGTTTCTTCTCTGTGTTGTGATGTTTAAGTAATATCAATGTTTCATAAAACTTATTAGTGTAGGTCTAGGTGAAACAAAAATAAGATAACACACTGGAAAATTAATTTTAAACAAAT
>NW_007768594.1:0-228 GCF_000696425.1 Galeopterus variegatus | reverse complement strand
GCAGATAACATAATATGCTGCTAATTATTTCTACAATTAGTGGTAGAACGGTTAAGAACATGAGTTTCTGGCATCTAGCAGAATGAAGTTCAAAGCCTAGTTTCACCACGGACTAATGGTGTGTGACCTTGGGCAGATTAACCTCTCACTCTTTACTTCTATAAAATGAGGTTAATAATAATAACCAAACTTCCAGGTAGTTGTAAAAATTGAATGAAATAAGTATTA
>NW_007768593.1:5408-6103 GCF_000696425.1 Galeopterus variegatus | reverse complement strand
TTTGTAGCTTCTGTCTCCTCAGAAAACAAAGAAAACCAGAAAACAAATGTAAAAAGTTATCATCTTGCTCCTCAAACTGCTGTTTCCCTTCCTGAGTCTCTGACCCATGATGCCTTCTCTGTTCTAGCCCTTGTAGTTATTCCCGATTGCTGCTCCCTGGATGCAGGCCCTCAACTTTTTTCATCTGTAATGTTTGCTCTGGTTTGTTTCCATAATGCTGTATGAATAAGAACATCTTAAGTGACAGTTCTGCTTAAAATCTGTCAGGTCTCTTAAAAGACTATTGAATCAATTAATGTTTTTGCATCTTTATAGTTTAGCACAGTTGTGTTAATGATAAAATTTCTGACTTTAATTTATGTGTCTCTCCCTTGCTCCTTCCTCCCTCCCCCAATCCTCTTAGGTGGCCCTGGAGGACTTGCAGGTCTGAGTAGCTTGGGTTTGAATACTACCAACTTCTCTGAACTGCAGAGACAGATGCAGCGACAACTTTTGTCCAACCCTGAAATGATGGTCCAAATCAGGGAAAGCCCTTTCGTCCAGAGCATGCTCTCGAATCCTGACCTGATGAGGCAATTAATTATGGCCAATCCACAAATGCCACAGTTGATACAGAGAAATCCAGAAATTAGTTATATGCTAAATAATCCAGATATAATGAGATAGGTATGTGGAAAGTTCTTTTATTTAGCTAA
>NW_007768593.1:0-219 GCF_000696425.1 Galeopterus variegatus | reverse complement strand
CTTCCTTTTGCTCCTATGATTCTATTTTATTTCCCTGGTTAATTTTCTGACTTTTTTTTTTCCTGTTTCATTTGTGGATTTCTTTTTTTCCTGTTCCTTATGTTGTTATCATTCAGCAGAGTTCTGCCTTAACTTCTCTTCTTTTATTCTAATTTATACTCCCTGAGGGATCTTATCCTATGAGTATATCCTGGTGAGTTTCACATCTGCACTTCAGCT
>NW_007768592.1:5731-6103 GCF_000696425.1 Galeopterus variegatus | reverse complement strand
ATTCACATTAAAGGGCGGTTGCAAGGATTGCATAAGTCAGAGGTAAAATGCCTAGAAGAGCGCTGGGTAAAAAGTGAGAGCTGTGTCTGCTAGGATGATGACGATCATGATGCTGAGGAATCAGGGCCCCTAGGAGTCCAGCTGTAAATGGTAGGTCCTCAAAAAACACCAACTGAAGAAACAGATAAATCCAAATGGGGGTGCAGAGAGTCACAGCCAGGCACCCGAGCAGCAGTACAGCCCTCGTTTGCCATATCAGTGCTTTTTAAGTTGTAATAACTTATACATAAGATTTACCATTTCACCTGTTCTATGTGTGCAGTTTGGTGGCATTAATGCACCCACATTGTTGTGTGGACACTGCCACCATCC
>NW_007768592.1:0-200 GCF_000696425.1 Galeopterus variegatus | reverse complement strand
GAAATCCTCCCAAAATAGGTAACTCTTGAGCTCGATCTGGAGGGATGAGTAGACGTTCTTTGGAAAGGGCCCAAACAAAGGTTATCCCACCATTGTTTCTAGAGGCCTTAATCCCATGCCTCTCTGGAAAGAACTTTCCAAATCAGCCTTTCCCACCCTCCTTCAATGCCCTTCTGCAGCCTGGCTTTCCTTGTTTTCTG
>NW_007768591.1:5653-6103 GCF_000696425.1 Galeopterus variegatus | reverse complement strand
AACTTATTCATTTCCTCCAGATTTTCAAATTTGTTGACATATAGTTGTTTATAGTAGTCTCTAAAGATCCCTTGTATTTCTGAGGTATCAGTTGTAATATCATCTTTTTCAATTCTAATTTTTGCTACTTGGGTTTTCTCTCTTCTTAGTTAGCATTGCTAAAGGTTTTTCAATTTTATTTATCTTTTCATAAAATGAACTTTTTGCTTCATTGATCTTTTGTATCATTTTTATGGGTATCTATTTCATTTAGTTCTGCTCTGATCTTAATGATTTCTTTCTGTCTGGTAACTTTGGTTTTGGATTGTTCTTGTTTTTCTAGTTCTTTAATGTGAAGTGTTAGGTTGTTTATTTGCCATCTTTCCATTCTTCTGATGTAAGCATTTAAGGCAATAAATTTCCCTTTTAGTACTGCTTTGGCAGTATCCCACAGGTTTTGGTATGATGTGT
>NW_007768591.1:0-410 GCF_000696425.1 Galeopterus variegatus | reverse complement strand
AAGAATGGGATGATATATTCAAAATACTAAAAGACAAAGATGGCCAGCCAAGAATACTCTAACCGGCAAGGCTATCCTTCTGAAATGAAGGGCAAACAGTGTATTTCTCAGACAAAAAAAAGTGCGGGAGTTCAACACCACATGACCACCCTTACAAGAAATTCTCAAGGGAGTACTGGGTTTGGTTCCTGAAAAATAACTACCACTGCCATAAAAACCCAAGAAAAATCAAAACCCACTAGTATAATAAAAATGGCATTCATGAAGAGAAAACAAACAAACAAAAACATTATCTACAACCTAAGGAACCAAAAAACACAGAAAACAAACAGCAAAGCAGAAAGCATGGAACAAAAGAAACCTAAGACAACCAAACAACCAATAAAATGCTAGGAATAAATCAACACCTT
>NW_007768590.1:5797-6103 GCF_000696425.1 Galeopterus variegatus | reverse complement strand
CTGTACATTTCACTTGAAACTCCTTGCACAAAGCTTAGGATACAATGAAAGGTTGTCTCTAACCTGGAAAGGAATGAGGCACAGCAATCTGTCCTGCACATAATCTAATCCATTTACTGAGTTAGCTTTTACCTCGATTTTTCTTAAGAAAGGAACTGTGGGATAAGCTAGAAGCATCAACCCCAGAGTACGCGGGAGAGGGGAAGACACTTCCCGGTCTTCCCAGGCCACCTGGGGGAGGTGGGTGATGCACCTGCTCACTGGGTTCTTGTCAGCCTCAGACAAAAGGTGATGTGTATGAAGTGC
>NW_007768590.1:0-355 GCF_000696425.1 Galeopterus variegatus | reverse complement strand
TAGCCCACATCCTTCCAAGGACCCAGCCTGTAAGACTCAAACATGAGCACCATTGCTACAATCTCTGAAACTAAAAGTGGTGAATTGTATACTGGAAATTTACTAAGAGAGTAGATTTAGGTGCCCCTCACACGCACACACACACACACACATACACACACACACAGAGGTGACAGCTTGACTACAGCCATCATTTCACTGTGTGTACAAATAAGCATGAGGGTACTTCAAGTTCCTGGAAAAGTAGAATCAAAAGATATTATGATTCTTTCCATGAACTTTTTGAAAAGCCCTTATATATCAAAACATCATGTTGTACATCTTAAATACACACAATAAAAAAGACAGGGGAAAA
>NW_007768589.1:5898-6103 GCF_000696425.1 Galeopterus variegatus | reverse complement strand
AGGCACTGCCCCCAACACGGTTGGACTGGCGATTAAATTTCAACATGAGTTTCAGAGGAGACGAACATTCAAACCATAGCAGGCAGCCCAAGTAGACAAATACACCCCCGTTGGGAGCTTCCTCCATCCCCAGGCTCCCCAGCGGGACCCCTACCTGGGACCCCTGGAAGAGACCACCCTGCCCTGTGCACTGCACACGTGTGTG
>NW_007768589.1:0-297 GCF_000696425.1 Galeopterus variegatus | reverse complement strand
AGGGTCCAGTGCACAGCTGGGGGCTGGGGATTTAACCTGGCCGTCTTCTTTAGGTGGGATTGACTTCGGAGGTGAGGGGTAGGGAGAGGAACATTCGGGCCGAGAGGTGATTACAGCCCGGCCAACGACTGCCAGGTCGGGAAATTCAGACCACGTGGGATGACACCACCCTTTGCCCCTGCACTTGGCCTTGCAGGCTATCTCCAAAGTGCCCAAGTGACATGAAAAGTGGCCCTGAGCCTCTCAGAATCTCCCCCTGATTTGCTAAGAGGCATTATCACCGAGGCTGGGAATTCT
>NW_007768588.1:5862-6104 GCF_000696425.1 Galeopterus variegatus | reverse complement strand
AACCTGCCCCTTGTGGAGACCTCTGACAAAAATTCAAAAATGACCTCATCCATAAGGCAAGTTTATTTCTCCCAGACTGCATCTCAATGCTCTTGAAGTCCTCAAAATCACAGTGTGGTTCCAATCCTCCACTGACACGAGATGAGAGAATAGCCAAACTCACACACGTTGCAACTTGGTGGAATTTGTGCTGTTTCCAATTTGGAGTTTGAAGCTTCATGACATGTCTTGGTGTCCGGCAG
>NW_007768588.1:0-565 GCF_000696425.1 Galeopterus variegatus | reverse complement strand
GATGTTAGTAGAATTCAGTTTTTAAAACACCATATACTATTTTGATATAAAATTAATTCTTGATTTCTTCTTTTCTTACTGCAAGTATAGTCATTTCTCGAGTTAATAATGTACTAAATATTTATATTTTGAAACATTTTCTCCCTTATATTTGTACTGATTAACCTATGTGCTAATATGTAACTGCGTACAGATTTATCATAATGCTTAGCTTGTAGTAGAATTATAAGTATTTATAACACAGCAAATCTCCAAGTCTAGATTTACTTCTGGCCATGTAATTTGTATTTATAAAGATGTTAATACAACTTTATATTGTGTCACGTAATGCTGAATTGTGCCAATTTTCTCCTTTTCTATCTTCTGTGTTATCTTCTAAATTCCAGGAAGAGATTGGCTGTGTGGTTGCTAGACACTGGAAACACTGCATGCAGGACAGGAGGCATATTCCCTACATGGATGCCGTGGTGCATGATCCAGAGATACACAGACCTCATCCGCATCAACCTGCCCCTTGTGGAGACCTCTGACAAAAATTCAAAAATGACCTCATCCATAAGGCAAG
>NW_007768587.1:5834-6104 GCF_000696425.1 Galeopterus variegatus | reverse complement strand
AGATATTGTGTTACTTTGACCATATCTCACTTTCAAGGTACTCATTTTACCAGATGTCACTAGTATTACCTACTGGTGAATTATGCTGTGCCCTTCCCCAGTGATCGCTCTTAGCCAAAGACAGCAGGCCACCCAGGGCCTGCCCTTCCCTCAGGGGTATCTCATGACCAATGACTAGTGAGCGCAGAGATATAAAATCCTGGCCATCCCGGTTTCATAGGTTCCTGTGGGATTGTCTGGGGCTCTGTTGTAACTGCATCACATTCTTTA
>NW_007768587.1:0-279 GCF_000696425.1 Galeopterus variegatus | reverse complement strand
ACTCCACTCAACATCAGCCAAATACAATTCTTTTCAAGGATACACAAATATGTATCAAGGTAGACTATACTTTTGGCCATAAAACACGTCTCAATATATTTAAAAGAATTCAGGTTATATGTTGTTTTTGACCAAATAGTGGTTTAAAATAGATTCATCAATTGATGTAGAACATCTACCTCTGTAAGCTTATCCTAAAGATAATGGAACATTGTAACAGATATTGTGTTACTTTGACCATATCTCACTTTCAAGGTACTCATTTTACCAGATGTCACT
>NW_007768586.1:5740-6104 GCF_000696425.1 Galeopterus variegatus | reverse complement strand
CCCCTCATTCCCACAGGAGAGACTGGGGGGATTCCAACAGTGCTTGCTCATTGCTGGGCTGGGTGCAGATGTAAAGTGGGTGTGATAAAAGCCCTCACTGCCCACTGTCCCAGCTTGGGAACCCAGGGCCCTTGCTACAGCTTGGTGGTTATCACTGGGCTGGTTGTATGTGTTGGGTATGTGGCTGACGCCCAAGAGCCCCCACCATCCTTAGCGGGACAGCCGGGGGCACTTCCTGCAGTGGCTCAGTGCTCACTGCTGGACTGGCTGCAGGTGTCAGGGGGTTGTGGCTGTGGCCCAAGACCCCACACCACCCCAGCTCTAGAAAGCCCAGGGTGCTTCCTGCAGTGGCTCAGTGATCACT
>NW_007768586.1:0-212 GCF_000696425.1 Galeopterus variegatus | reverse complement strand
TGGGCACATATGCAGAAATGGTATTGCTGGATCATAAGGAAAGTCTACTTTTCATTTTTTTTGAGAAACCACCATACTGTTTTGTCTCCAGTCTGTACTGTCTTAAAATTATCCCCGCAGAGCACAAGGTTTCCAATCTGACCGATGTCCACATCAACATTCATTTTCTGTTTGGTTTTTAAAATTTTTTCCATTTTTATTAAGGCATAATT
>NW_007768585.1:5679-6104 GCF_000696425.1 Galeopterus variegatus | reverse complement strand
GGAATATCAAACTCAGCACACCCAAACCAAAAATCAGCACCTCTGTAAAACCCATAAAGGTAAGTATAAAATGATTTTAAAGTTTTGAACTAGTAACTAATTTTGAGAAGTGATCCAAAGGTAAACTAGAACCGAAACGTCCATAAACTGATGAATGGATTAAAAAAAAATGCAGTATATGCATACAATGGAATATCATTCAGCAATAAAAAGAAATGAAACACAGATACATGTTACAACATAGGTGAACCTTGATAACTTTATGCTAAATGACAGAAGTCAATCACAAAGGACTACATACACGATTCCATTTATATGAAACGTCCAGAACAATCAAACTTAGAGAAACTAGATTAGTGGTTATCTAGGGCTTGGGGAAGAGGGGGTATTGGGAGAAATAAGGAGTGACTGCTAATAGTTATGGG
>NW_007768585.1:0-727 GCF_000696425.1 Galeopterus variegatus | reverse complement strand
TTTTTTTTTTTTGGCAGCTGGCCAGTATGGGGATCTGAACCCTTGACCTTGGTGTTATAACGCCATGCTCTACCCAACTGAACTAATCGGCCAGCCTTTATTTTCTTTATCCTTCTTTGTATTTTATGATTTGTTTTTGTAATAAATATACAATCTTTTCATAATAATAATAAAAAAATTAAGTGATTAATATATATTGAAAGTCTTAAACATTTGGGAGGCTTTTTTCCTTCTTAAACCGATAATGTGAAAATACAAGCAATGAACATAAGTTTTTACCTACTTGTGAGACCTATATATCTGTAGGATAAATTTCTAGAAGTACAATTGCTATGTTGACAAAGGGAAAATGCATTCAAATGTTACAGTACTACCAAATTATGGAAACTTCCATGGAGCAAGCTACAACACTCTCAATAAAAACAGGAATAAGTAAGCCTTTTTGGGGGAAAGGGAGACAAATCAGACATAATACTGTCATTCCTCAGGGCTCCATCCTAGACCTTTCTTTCTGTGCTTTGCTTTAAACACCCTCTGGGTAATCCTATCTATTCCCACAGCCTCAGTTACTATCCATGTGTTCAGTACTGCCAATTGTTAGTCTTGGTCAAGATCTATCTCTCAGCTTCAAAGCTCCAGAGTCAACTGCTTACTGTCTACACCACAGGAATATCAAACTCAGCACACCCAAACCAAAAATCAGCACCTCTGTAAAACCCATAAAGGT
>NW_007768584.1:5784-6104 GCF_000696425.1 Galeopterus variegatus | reverse complement strand
GGTCACTTTGTCCTTCACCTCCTCCCCAGAGGCTCCCTGCCCTATGCCAGACCCATGCTGGGCCTAGGGCATCAGAGGGGAGTGCTACATGGTCTCTGTCCCTGAGGAGGGGCCTGAGGAGGCAATGACAGAAACACAAACCGAGAGGCACAAAGTATAGGGGTCTGTTGGAGGGTGGGGAGTTGTCTGCCGGGAGGGCTAGTAGGGAAGGCTTCCTGGAGGAAAAGTCACGGTTCTAAAGAGCTTCTGCAGCCAGGGTCATACTTTGAAGGCACAGCACCCATGTGGCACTAGCAGAGCAGGAGCTAGCATCTGTTACA
>NW_007768584.1:0-214 GCF_000696425.1 Galeopterus variegatus | reverse complement strand
GGGACAATAGGCACACTGAGGACCGGGAGCATCGGCTGGCATGCTTGTCCAGGAAGTTGCCGGGCTGCTGCCCATCCCCCTTCCCCATGCCTCCCCGCCCCTTCTGCCTTTCTCCTCCAGCTACGTATCTCGGGCTGATAGTGATGCCCGAACGGTCACTTTGTCCTTCACCTCCTCCCCAGAGGCTCCCTGCCCTATGCCAGACCCATGCTGG
>NW_007768583.1:5890-6104 GCF_000696425.1 Galeopterus variegatus | reverse complement strand
ATATCGTCATTATCTTTTCCATAATTCACCACTTTTTTCCATAATATTCCCATGATTTTCAAGTTTTTTTTTTTTCTTTTTGTCTTTTTTCGTGACCGGTAACAGGATCGCAACAATTGGTGTCATGCCCATACCGTGACCGGCAACGGGATTGCAACCCTCAGTGTCGCGCCTGCACCGCGCTCAACCAGTGAGCGGACTGGTCTCTATATGG
>NW_007768583.1:0-793 GCF_000696425.1 Galeopterus variegatus | reverse complement strand
CTTCATTTCTTTTCTCAAAGCAGAGAATAATATAGCTGAATATCATGAGAAAAAAATGATTTGTTAATGTAATTAAACCAACATGTGTAAAGTACTATTTATTAAATCAATTCATTTTAAATTCATAAGTATTAGACATAGCATTACACATATTATGATATACAAAGATGAGTAAGATATAACATGGGTCCACAAAGACATTTGAGTTCAGTGGTGCTAATAGACAAAAAAATACTCATGACAAATGAGTAATGATAAATATAAAAAACTCATTTTCTTTTGTAATCCAAATTATAAAAGTTCTCATAGTTTGCAATCATGGAAACCTTCTGTACCATAAAATGTTTTATTGATGTGAGTAAGAGAATGTAAAGAGGAATTGGAAGGAATGGTAGGAATTATTGTCCAATTTCCTGAAATCTTTTCAGCAGTAATTTGCATGTGCATACATCCCTGTGCTGATAAGTAGCAAAAAAGTAATCAAATTTTTCTGAGCATCTACCATGTGCTAGGTTGGAGAAGACCAAAGAGTGCTTAAGTAGTTCAGTGAAATTTTAAATTTATTTCTGTATTGTTCCATATTCATGGTCTATTCATAACACAGAGAAACCTATTTCCGTTCTCCATTTCCATTGTCCTACTCGAGCATTAACAAAATAGACCTAATTCTTCACAATTTTTATTTTTATGTTTAGAGTATTGATGACTCTGAGTCTTATGCTTTTTCTCCCTTTTATCTACCTATTTGGCTTATTTTCTCTGGAAATGCAAATAATCAGTCTTTTCTTTATAT
>NW_007768582.1:5859-6104 GCF_000696425.1 Galeopterus variegatus | reverse complement strand
CCGAGCATATTGGCCTGCTTCTTGGCCTTTGCAGCCAGCCATGACCGAGCTCCATGGATCGGGCAATCAAGTACACCTCGGCAGAGTAGCTCTTTTCTTACTTGGACTGAAAATGAAGGCCATTCCAGGACATTTCATCCGCATGTGCTCTCTTCTATACCTATTAATTTGTGGGGGCGTGATGTTTTGCAGCAAATGGGAGCTTTACTATTGAGTCCCAATGAAGTTCTGCACCATTCCTCTCC
>NW_007768582.1:0-485 GCF_000696425.1 Galeopterus variegatus | reverse complement strand
CTTGATTTGTTTTAACCCCTACTATGGGACCACAAGCTATCCCTACTGGTATATTTGGCCCATTACCTTCAGGCACTGTAGGGCTTATTTTGGGATGGAACAGTCTTATTTTAAAAGGTCTTCGGGTGTTTCCTGGCGTCATTGACTCTGGTTATACTGGAGAGATAGGATTTATGGCTGCTGCAGGGCAAGGAATCATCACTGTCTCTCCTGACATGAAAATAGCTCAACTAGTATTGGTCCCGCTTTTAATTACAGGTAAAGTTCTTCAGAATACCCCACAGAGAGAGCAGGGATTTGGATCATCTGATAAAGCCTATTGGGTACAACAAATAAAATAGGGACACCCAGAATTAATTTTATCTATTCAAGGAAAACTCCTTAAGGGGTTATTAGATATGGGAGCTGACATTTCTGTCATATTCCGAGCATATTGGCCTGCTTCTTGGCCTTTGCAGCCAGCCATGACCGAGCTCCATGGATCG
>NW_007768581.1:5714-6104 GCF_000696425.1 Galeopterus variegatus | reverse complement strand
TCCTCCTGAGCTCTGTTGTAACAGTGGTTGGAGATCAAGAGTGAAGTGCAGTAACCAGTTGGTCCCTAAATATTTGTGAGCTCTTCCACACTTTCTAGCCTCCTTGAGATTAGGTCATGTGACTAGTTCTGGTCATAGGACTGGGAATGAAAGTGATAAATATCCCTCTTAGGCCAAAGCATATAAAAGTTAGTAGGCAACCCAGAAGCACTTTTTTCTGCTTCAGTGTAACCATGGAGACTGTATGTTGAAATGGCAGAAAAAATGATGGAATCAGCCTGGATTTCTAAGTTATCACTTGGAGATGGCTTTCTTTAGGAATTGTTGGACATACAGCAGATTTGCATAATCAAGAAACATATTTTATGTATTGAGCCCTTAAGATCTGGA
>NW_007768581.1:0-414 GCF_000696425.1 Galeopterus variegatus | reverse complement strand
CTTGGTTTCTCTTTGCAGGCACAAGTCTCCTCTTCATAGAAGTACAGCAGTCATTTGAATTAGTGCCCAGCCTAATGACTTCATTTTAACATGATTACATCTTTAAAGGCCCTATACCTATACATAATAAGGTTGCATTCTGAGTTACTGGGGTTTGGAACTTAGACATATGACTTTAGCCCCTAACAGTGAGAAATGTCATAATCTGTTTAAGATGTTGAGAGACACATTAGCTAGTGAAGGCAATAGAAGCAATAAATTGATTGGGTTGTCTGCCCCTGGCCTCCATCAGAAGATAGAGCTACCAGTGGGCAAGTTTTAGTTTGATTTATAGGTTTAGATTCGGTGTTCCTTCCTCCTGAGCTCTGTTGTAACAGTGGTTGGAGATCAAGAGTGAAGTGCAGTAACCAGTTG
>NW_007768580.1:5872-6104 GCF_000696425.1 Galeopterus variegatus | reverse complement strand
GCAGTCTGCACACAGATGGGACAAGGCATGAACCCTGTTTCCAAGACGGCCACCAAGCCCACTCCCCAGACTATCACTCAGCAATGAACCCACAAGGGCTGTGATCGCTAAGTACTACCGGCTGCACGGTGGCACTGACCTTGCTTTCTCTGTCCACGCCAATAAAATATTTACCTACTTCTACTACACTCCTCTACTTAGAAATCAAATTTCTTCATAAGGCATACAAGGT
>NW_007768580.1:0-566 GCF_000696425.1 Galeopterus variegatus | reverse complement strand
GGCTGTCCCCTGAGCTGCTCTCTCCCTTGGGCTTCTCATACTCTGCCCTTTTATCAAACTCCTCTCACATAATTCAGTCTGAGCAAGCCATTCATTCAAGGACCCTGCCTGTTTTTGTCTAACCAAAGATTCACCTGGGAGGAAGACAGGAATACTAGAAATGTCCAGGAAGAGGGGAAAAAAGTGAGTTTGGGGATAAAATGAGAGAAGGCAGAAGAACCAAGGGTTCTTGAAGAGAAGGCTGAGAGAAGGTGCTCGCTTGTGTGGAGACACAGCTCGGCAGGCAGGAGCCAGGAGAGGAGCTGCCGCCCCTCGGTGCCGCGGAACGGCCCTCGGACCTGGGGCAGGCCAGCCCTTCTAGGGCAGTCTCTTATCCATGCAACGAGGAGGTCTGTGCAGAGATGAAGGATTCCAATGTCCCGTTGCTCTCTAACCACACTCTAGCCATGTTGACTTCATGGCCTGCTCTTACTGTCTTCATTCTGCAGCTTCCCCCATCCTAAGAGCAGTCTGCACACAGATGGGACAAGGCATGAACCCTGTTTCCAAGACGGCCACCAAGCCCA
>NW_007768579.1:5777-6104 GCF_000696425.1 Galeopterus variegatus | reverse complement strand
TTCTTGCTAAAAGTCTTTTATGGCTCTGATAGAAACCTAGATTTCTTTTGGTCTGGAAAAACTAGATATCTTTGGTTCTCAAAAGAGATTTTCAAGTTTTTGCTTAAAGAAAAAAAAAGGCACGGAGACATCTGGAGGGGCTGTTTGCCATGGTTACAGTAAGATGACAGGGCTCCAGAGAAGATGGACATTAAAAGGCACCCCTCCTGCTGCACCTTGACAAGAAGAGATTTCTTTGATAATGATGGTGGCTAATTACTGAGCACTTATCTATTTCAGGCTCAGTTGTAAGTACTTTTCACTAATATGTCCAGCAACAAAATGAGG
>NW_007768579.1:0-489 GCF_000696425.1 Galeopterus variegatus | reverse complement strand
ATAAAAGTACATCCCATAGCCTCTGACAGTTCCAGAAAAAATGGTTTAAACATTTGGTTGTCGTCATTCCTCGTGAGGGCTGTGAGTATAAAGAAAACATAATAGTAAAACAAGGTGGAAGAGGCTCTGGAAGCATTCTGTCTCAGGATCTGGGTGCTGCCACACCTGTGTGCTCATTTGTAACAATTTAAGATTTGTATTTTTTCTCACATGCATGTTAAACTTTAATATAAATTTTATATTTAAATAAAAAGGAATAAACTGCTCAGGTAAGCAAGGACACTAGAATTCTCTTCCATTTCCCAATCCTGCTTAAGTTTCCACAATCATCTTAAAACATAGTGACCTCGTATTTCATATGGATCTGCTTTTTGTCTCATCTGTTTGTGTAGTTAATTGCTTCAGGACATCCTACCTAATCCCCCCTATTCTTGCTAAAAGTCTTTTATGGCTCTGATAGAAACCTAGATTTCTTTTGGTCTGGAAAAA
>NW_007768578.1:5892-6104 GCF_000696425.1 Galeopterus variegatus | reverse complement strand
CGCCTCTCACCTCTTCAGATTCCTCCCCTGTAAGATGGCAATGGAAGTGGCAGGGTTGTGTATGCTGTGCCCTAGAAAGTGAGTGTGCCCTAGAAAGGTGAGGCCCATCTTTCATCCCAGCTACCTTCCCAGGCCAAGGGCCACCCCTCTGTTATTGACTATTGAACCCTTACTCTCCAGATCTGGCTCTCTCCTGGAGACCCAGGAGACCA
>NW_007768578.1:0-373 GCF_000696425.1 Galeopterus variegatus | reverse complement strand
AAAAAAAAATCTTTTGAAATTGTAATTTGACCTAGAAAGGTTTTTCTAGGTCACCTGAACTTGGCACTTATGCATCTAACCCCCAAACCTAACACACACAAAGTGTCAGGTTCACTTCCTTCTGTCAGTACCAGATAGCACAGGAAATGATATTTGTAAACATTGCTGATGTATGTTTAAGTGTTGTATTAAAATCAGTCTTTGGACTTGGCTGCTGAGAGAGCGCTGGTGCAGCACAGCTCTAGAATCCTGCAGATCTGAGTTCAAGTCCAGACTCTGCACTTAGATGCTGCATGGGTAAGACAGAGATCTCGCCTCTCACCTCTTCAGATTCCTCCCCTGTAAGATGGCAATGGAAGTGGCAGGGTTGTGT
>NW_007768577.1:5839-6104 GCF_000696425.1 Galeopterus variegatus | reverse complement strand
GTACATGACTCTACCCCATTCTCTTCTGCTAATCAAGATAATCAGAAAGCAACTCAAAGTTAGTAAAATTTGCATAGGGTTAACCTTAAATCTGTTCTTATTTATTTTTAATTTTACAAAATTAAATATCCCCTCAGCACCAGGGAATGAGACCTTACTTGTAAATAGGGTCTTTGCAGATGTAACCAAGATAAGATGAGGTCATTAAGGTGAGCCCTAATCCAATATGACTGGTGTCCTTACAAAGAGAGAAGAGACACAGAGA
>NW_007768577.1:2295-2775 GCF_000696425.1 Galeopterus variegatus | reverse complement strand
TGAAGGCTGGTTCAATCACATGTCTGGCCATTGATGTTGCTGTCATTTGGGGGCCTAGTTAGCATTGTCAGCTGGGACACCCTCACATGGCCTCTATGTGACATGATCTTCCTCAGAACATGGTGGCTGGGCTTCAAGGACAAGCATTGAGAGAAAGATAGAGAGACAGAGAAAGAAGCAGAGAGAGAGAGAAAAGAAAGGGTGAAAGAGAAGGAGGGAGGGAGGAAGACAGATAGAAAGAGACAGACAGAAAGAGGGAAACAATTAGCAACTGTATTGTGTTCTATGATCTAGCTTTGGAAGTCACACAGTGTCACCTCTGCCACATTCTATTGGATGACGTAGTTACAAAATTCTTCCCAGTTTAAGAGGAAGGAAACATAGAGCACCTTCTTAATGGACGTGTGTCAAGGTCACATTGTAAGAATACCATGTGGAAAGAGATACTTTTGTGATGCCCATACAATTGTGGACATCTTC
>NW_007768577.1:0-297 GCF_000696425.1 Galeopterus variegatus | reverse complement strand
ACAGTCACTCCCAAGCACAAACACACAGTTACTGGCTGGACTAGCATAACCCACCTCCTGACAGTGACCACCTGTGCAACTACTTGGCTGTCTCTTCCCTCTCTTGAACACCCCAGCTTTACCCCTAAGTAGGAGGAAAACTTTTCATTTGGGGGGATCTACATGACAATCACAACATTCATATTCAAGACACTCCCAAAGCTCACTCATGATCATAACCTTCCCCGGTGCCATCGGTACATGACTCTACCCCATTCTCTTCTGCTAATCAAGATAATCAGAAAGCAACTCAAAGTT
>NW_007768576.1:5622-6104 GCF_000696425.1 Galeopterus variegatus | reverse complement strand
CCAGGAATAATTTCTGGCTTATAGTGGACTCTCAACAAACATTTATTAAAAGAATGAATTTTAAAAAAAGTAATAAATAAAAATGAGGAACTTGAAAGAAAACAGTGTGTCAAAGAGATTGGTTCCCGAGAGAAAAGACAGAGAATACAGGAAACATGTATCTGAAGAAGAAAGCTCCAGAGCAGAGTAAACCTGCTTTAAATGATCTTATAGCATCAGCAGAAATAAGGGTCTTAAAGGAAAGGAAAATGTCTGTGTGTTCGTCCCCTCCAAAGCTCATGAAGAAGTTTGATCCCCAGTGTGGCAGTATTGAGAGGTAGGGCCTTTGGGAAGTGATTGGATCATGACGTCTATGACTCAAGGATGGATTAATCTGTTCATGGATTAATGGGTTAATGGGTTAATGGATCAGTGGGTTATGATGGGACAGGCACAGCTGGCTTTATGAGGAGAGCACGTGAACATGGGTTAACAAACCCTCT
>NW_007768576.1:4140-4539 GCF_000696425.1 Galeopterus variegatus | reverse complement strand
TTTTCAGCACCAACACAGGGAAATTGAGACAGCAAGGGGCTGAGCTTATGCAAATCCAGTGGCTGAGCATGCTCAGTACAGAAGGGTTATATAACTCTGGTAATTGAGCATGCTCAGGAAAGTGGAGTTTATCCTTTGAATAACCTTCCACTAGGGGTGCTAAAGAGTACAGAATATTCTTGAATATGCTGGTGCATATGATAGTATTTGACCGATGAACATGCTCCAGGAAAAGACCAACTGAGCGTGTGTAAGACTATGTTGCATAACTGGGAACTACCCCCTTAAGTAAATATTCTTTAGGTAATGAAACTATAAAAGCTGAATTCCAGCAGAAGGCTGGGTTGTTGTCCCCTTTCCTGGGCCCAACCCACACTTCGCTGGCTGAGTTGTGTATGC
>NW_007768576.1:0-2080 GCF_000696425.1 Galeopterus variegatus | reverse complement strand
GCACCACTTTCCTTTACATTTCAATGGCTAAAAAATATACACGGTCAAGCATCATGTCAAATGGGCCAGGGAAATATAATCCTCCCAGAGGAAGAGAAGATAACAATTGCGAAAATTGTAAACTACTTCAACCCAGAAGATAAGTGACAGTAGCAATAATAATAATAATAATAATAATAATAATAATAATAATAATGTTACAAGTAAGTAATGAAAACTACAAATGAGCATCTTCATGGGCTAGGCCTAAATCACATTGTACTTTATTCTTAAAACAGCTCTGCCAGGTAATAGGAAAAACACTCAGAGAGGTTAATTTATTAGCCTAAGGCCACCCAGCTAGTTAGAAAGAGAACAATTGTCTGAACNAGAGGTTAATTTATTAGCCTAAGGCCACCCAGCTAGTTAGAAAGAGAACAATTGTCTGAACCAGGCCTCCTGGCACCTGAGAAGTAAACAAATTCCCTGATTGTGCCAAGGTAAAGACATCAGGGCTGTGCACAAACATGTAAAACATGCCAGCAACATGCAAAAATGTGTTCCCAATGCACTGTATTATTTGTAATCTTGGTTCCACCCTTTACCTGAAGCTGCCTTGTCAGTCCCCGACTTGGCTTCTGATCTACTTCCTTCCCTCACCCACCAAACCTCGGGTCATCATCACTTATTTGACATCATCTTTTGGAGAGGTCTGTTTTGGGCTCTCCTATCTTCTGTTGCTCTGAGTTAACCCTCTAGGGCTTAACTAGACATCTCAAAATCTCCCTCCCATAGATGGTGATGGCACCAGCAAAAGCCAAACACAACTGAATCCTTAGGTGACTCCTTTTAAAACAGATTTGGTAAAGTCAAGCAACTCTTAGCAACCCTCTTTAAATATTCATAGGCAGCAATCTTTATGATAATTTATTATGAATAGCAATTGTTCCCCCTTAGTTTCAAGTTGTTATCTGTTAGGCAGTCCTGGTATTTCATTTTCATGTATAAAAGATCATTTAGTGATGTACTCTGATAATTCCTGAAATCTGTCACCTATTGGAGAATAATATTGGCAGTCCTGCAACACTCATTGGAGGCTGAGCACCACAGGGCAAAAAGGTAAATATTCAAAGTATGGGAGGTTGGTATTTACAGCGAACAACACTGAGTCCTACATTGCAAAATGTTAATATAATTAAGCCTGTTTATCAACTTATCTGCATTACGGGGAGGTGGAGGGGTATTGACAATGAAAGGCTTCGTTCATCTTCGTGAGTTAAATTGCTTGTATAATTCATGAGGAAGAAGCAAAGAAGAGACCAGAGTTGAGACACAAGTTGCTTTGCAGGTCACCTCTAATGAGTTTAGATCTTTCTTGCAGCCTCTGGCCTGCTCGTGTGTCAGGCAAATAGAGTCGATTTGCTTAGAGTTCATTTTAACTCTGACTTTACATCAAAAATGGAGCATCACTTTGTAATCATTAAGTGTTTTGCTTAGATACTAAATATTAAAGTTACTGTGATTGCTAAGCCCATAATTAAGAGAGGAAGGAAACCTACAAAGTTATAGATGTTTTCCCGTTCGGTAATCATGTAGCAGAAGTAGATATAATAGTTGTTCTGTGTGAGTGGGAATTACTGAGGAGACTGAAACAATAAGGAGAGGTAATCGGGACCTGCGATTGTGATGCCAAAGGAAGTGGGGAGAGGCCCACGTGCATGCAGAGACTTTGGTTAGGAGAGTACTAGCAGCACGGGGTCCCTTGTATCTAATGATGCTGGTAACTGGCAGTCAGTCAAGGATTCTGTCCCGGTTGCTGAACCAATCCTGATTGCTGGGGGGCCTTGGGTGTGCTATTCAAAGCCTCACTTTCCCCACATGTAAGTAGGGATATGAATGCCTCCCTCATAAGACTGATGTGAGAATTAAAGAAGGTAATGAGTGTAAAGTTTTAGCACTTGGCAATTGTAGCTATTATTATCCCCTAGACTATGTGAGAATAGGCATCTTCTCTGTCTTATTCACTAGCATGTCTTTGGCCCAGGAATAATTTCTGGCTTATAGTGGACTCTCAACAAACATTTATTAAAAGAATGAATTT
>NW_007768575.1:5890-6104 GCF_000696425.1 Galeopterus variegatus | reverse complement strand
CTTCTTGGAGAAGGAACATTTTATTCATATTTTTATAACTAAAAAGAAGAATGGTTTGTAGCCATAAGGTAAGCTTTGTAATCATATTTTTAGTAATTAATGTATTATTAAAGTGACAGGATTATTCTTACTGGGTTTTCTTCCCCTCCACTATATGGAGAATAGAAAAGCAGCATCTTATTTAACACATAAGACACTCATCCTCACACACAGA
>NW_007768575.1:3128-4284 GCF_000696425.1 Galeopterus variegatus | reverse complement strand
AAATTATGGAGTTGAGACAGACTGAGCATAGGGCATGGAAAAGGAGAGTTCTGGATTTTATAGAAGAACCAGGTATGAGACTCATGGTATGAAGGTCAAGTGAACGAGTTCTAGATTTTATAAAAGAACCAGGAGACTCATGATATGAAGGTCAAGTGAACCAAGGGTTTCAAGTTGAAGGTCTGAGATTGCTGTTTGGAAGTGGAATTTGAAGTTAGTATTCTGTTCTCTTTGTAGAAATCACTTTAAAACAACAAAGAAATTTAGAAATGTACAGGAGACTCTATTTTATATGAGCATAGTAGCCATCCAAAACTACACTGCATACTACTAAAGCTTTCATGAGCAGTGAATTATTCAGTGGGAGTGTGAATTCCAGAGTTTGGGAAGATAATACAGGTTGATTTTATAAGGAGTCAAAAGCACCTTTTCAAAGATGGTGTGCAAAGCCCTAGTTGCAGAACCAAATATTTTAGACCAGGAGTGTGTCTGTAGGGGTGGATTGAAGTTTCCTGTAGAGTAATGTTTTTTTTTTTTTTTTAAGATGACCGGTAAGGGGATCTTAACCCTTGACTTGGTGTTGTCAGCACCATGCTCAGCCAGTGAGCAAACCGGCCATCCCTACATGGGATCTGAACCCGCAGCCTTGGTGTTATCAACACCACACTCTCCCGAGTGAGCCACGGGCCGGCCCTAGAGTAATGGTTTTTTGAAGCACAGGAATTCAGGTTAAGTGAGTAATTTGTGGGAGGCTCTGTTTAGGGTAGGGAAAAGAAGATTTTACTTGAAAAACTTCCACATGCCTATAGCCATTTCCTAAGGAAGAGTAAAAAGTATAGAAATATTAATGCAAAATTCTTAACCTAAGTCATTTTCCTCCACATGTGATGAAAAATTGGATCATTCTCCACCTGAAAGTAGCCAATGAAGGAAAACCTGGCCATATTCAAAGCAGAACAATGAGAAAAAGACCTGCAGGAGATAATCACTTGTTATAAAAATAAAATAGAGTAAAAACTGTAGTAATAAAATAGAGTTTAAAAAAGGGTAAAAAACAAACAAACAAACAAACAAAAAAACAAATGGAAGGTGATAAGCAATTATTTGAAATCTGCAATTAAGAAAAAGGTAAAAAAATATGAAATATTTCATTATA
>NW_007768575.1:0-554 GCF_000696425.1 Galeopterus variegatus | reverse complement strand
GGGAGGTTTTGGTGATGGGACACAATAACTAGCTACATTGTATATTGACAAAATAAAAATAGAAAACAAAAACAGCAATTGCATATAAGGTTTCACTTTTTGAAATAGAAAAATATTTAAACGCAGAAGCATTCCATAACATGTTTCTTTAATAGTGTTTGTATCTGTTATCACCGCCCATGGGCATTCACTTAGACATAGTACCATGGGCATTCACTTAGACATAGTACCATGTGTAGTTCCATTAATGTGGGGTGTCTTCCTTTGCTCCTGTGACTGCAGTTTTACTGTTGCCTCATACTCATAAGAACATGTGGTTCACATGGAAGAGCTTAACATCTTTGGCAGTTCAGTGGAGTGCAAACAGAATGCAACATAGAAATATATTTTGTCTTTCTTTACCCATTCTCTATTGAACTTCTGTCAAAATTTGTTAATCTGACACATTGGTTCAGGTATGTATTTATACTTATGTTTTAAACCTGATTATAAACTTCTTGGAGAAGGAACATTTTATTCATATTTTTATAACTAAAAAGAAGAATGGTTTGTAG
>NW_007768574.1:5872-6104 GCF_000696425.1 Galeopterus variegatus | reverse complement strand
TTTGGATTCAGTCAAAAGCTTATTTGCATCTACTGAGATTATCATATGGGACTCAGCAAAGGGAAAGGAGAAAAAAAAAAGCAACTGTTACTAACTGTTGGGATAGGCTGGTTTATGTTACACTAACAAACAATGTTGAAATCACCATAGTTCGAAATAACAAATATGTATTTTTTTTTTCATACTGTGTACTGCATAGCCTTGTAGTTTCAGTGCAAGTATTTGCTTCATT
>NW_007768574.1:0-735 GCF_000696425.1 Galeopterus variegatus | reverse complement strand
TCACAGGCTCTCTCTGTCCTCTGGCATGCTCACTCCAGACCCGTCGCCATCTTGCTCCCCTCTACAATAACAAATTTTGAGATTCGTTTTTCAGCCCTCCTGTACTCAATTTTTATAAATATCTCATGTGCACTTGAGAATATGCATTTTGGAATTGTTGGATACTTAGTTCTGTATATGCCAAATAGGTCAAATTTGTTCACTGTGGTCCTCAAATCTATATCCTTTCTTATTTTTGTTTACTTCTTTTATCCATTACTAAGAGATGTGTGTTATAGTATCTAATTATACTTATGACTATTATGATTGTAACCGTTTTTCCCTTAGTGCTGGTATTTGGCTAAATCTATTTATCTACTTCTCTATCTACCCATCTATCTATCTATAATGCTTTTTTGCCTCACATACATTTTCCTGATATTAATACACTATACTTTTCAAATCATTTACTTTCCATCTTCATATGTACTTAAATTTAAGGTGTGTCTTTTGTAATCAGTTTATTTTGGGTGTTTGATTTTTGTCCTGCCTAACAATTTTCAACCTTAAATTGGAGTATATATTCTATTTATATTTAAGATCATTACTAATATATTTGGAGTTAAATCTACCATCATATTACTTGCTTTATATTGGTGCCATCTGTTCTATGTTACTTTTTGTCATGAATAGTTTTTGGATTCAGTCAAAAGCTTATTTGCATCTACTGAGATTATCATATGGGACTCAGCAAAG
>NW_007768573.1:5518-6104 GCF_000696425.1 Galeopterus variegatus | reverse complement strand
GATCTGCTCCTAGGACCTGTGATAGGCAGCTTCTGACATGGCCTCCAATGATCTCCACCTCTTGTGTTCATGACCATATTAGCCTGTTTCTGTTGCTTATAACAAACTACCTGGAACTGGGTTTTTTAAAAAATGAAATTCATTGCTTACAGTTTCAGAAGTTGGGAAGTCCAAAGTCCAGGGAACACATCTGGTGAAGGCCTTGTTGATGGTGACAGTGACCCAGGGCTCTCACAGGGCAGAATGGTGGAGCAGAGAGAAAGAGACTGTCAAGTGCTCTCCTTTTAAATCCCTCAGAACCAAGCCCATGAGCACTATTATTAATCCATTCATTACGGCATTGTCCTCAGAATCTAATCACCTCTTCAAGACCCCAGCTTTCAATTATCGTAATAGAATTTCCCACCTTTTAACAGTCACAGTGGAGATCAAGCTTCTAATACATAAAACTTGGGGGACACAATTTAATTCATATCAATGCCCTTGTGTAGACCCCTCACTCTGAGTGTGACTTGCTTCTAAATCTAAAGGTGATGGGTGTTGCTCCATGATTAGGTTAGAAGAAAGTATGGCTTCCATCTTGCTA
>NW_007768573.1:0-225 GCF_000696425.1 Galeopterus variegatus | reverse complement strand
CTTTTGCCTCCTGATGGGGATTACTACAAAATATGCTCTCTCTGGATCTCCACCGCAAATTGGGCCAAAGTTCTCCTCTATAGGACTTTATTATCACACACTTGCTTGGGTTTCTCCTGGAAATGCTTCCTAATAAGTTAGTTTTAGATGAACACTCATGTCAAGATCTGCTCCTAGGACCTGTGATAGGCAGCTTCTGACATGGCCTCCAATGATCTCCACCTC
>NW_007768572.1:5844-6104 GCF_000696425.1 Galeopterus variegatus | reverse complement strand
AATACCTGTGTGCAATATGTGATGCTCAAATCAGGATAATTACTATATTCAACCTTACACATTATAATCATTTTTTTGTAGCCTTTTACCAATTTCTCACTAACCTCCACTTTCCCCCTTCCCACCTCTGTTGTCCTCAGTTCTGTTCTCTCCTTTTGAAAGTTCAACAGTTTTTATTTTTTTCAAAAAATTACATGAGAAACACATAATAACAGTAAAAAATTTAAGGTATATTAATAGGAGAAGAATAAAATTTATTT
>NW_007768572.1:3286-3609 GCF_000696425.1 Galeopterus variegatus | reverse complement strand
GGTCAGCTGACTTTAGGTAAAAGAGACCACTGTTAATAACACGGTGGTCTCATCTCATCAGTTGAAGGTCTTCAGAGCAAAACCTGAGGTTTCCCAGAGAAGGAATTCTGCCTCCAGACTGCAGCACCAACTCTTACCTGAGTTTCCAGCCTGCCAGTCTGCCTTACAGATTTCAGACTTGCCAGCCCCAACAACTGGATGAACTAATTCCTTAAAAGAAATCTCCTAAAACAAACACAGGGACAAACAAAAGAACATCTCTGACTTCTCTGGA
Source organism: Galeopterus variegatus (assembly GCF_000696425.1). NCBI lineage: Eukaryota > Metazoa > Chordata > Mammalia > Dermoptera > Cynocephalidae > Galeopterus > Galeopterus variegatus. The sequence continues at coordinate 3,335 of NW_007768572.1, read as the reverse complement.
GAGCACTCACTAACACATCCCTCTCTCTCGGGCAGCAGATCTGCATTGC
>NW_007768572.1:0-1187 GCF_000696425.1 Galeopterus variegatus | reverse complement strand
AACCAATGGGGTGTGTGTGTGTGTGTGTGTGTGAGAGAGAGAGAGAGAGAGAGAGAGAGAGTTATCTTAAGCAATTGGCTCCTAAGATTGTGGGGACTGGCAAGTCTGACCTCTATAGGACAGGCCAGCAGGCTGAAAATTTCAACAAGAGTTGATGTTCCAGTCTTGAGCTCAAAGGCAGGCAGTCTGGAGGCAAAATTCCTTCCTCTTCAGATACCCTTCAGTCTTTTCTCTCAAGACCTTCAACTTCACATTATGAGGTGAAGCTTCCAGTGTGTGCAACCACCGAATATGCCTCGTTGGTATATGGGTTATTTTGAGCTAAAGGACATCGAGAATCTGCAGACACAGGAAAAGCTCTAAAAACAGGGCACACATAAATTTCTTTAATAAAAGAAATTTCCATTCGTAAAAGGTGTCTCTGACTCCTATACATTCTCCGCTCTCCTCAGTGGAGAAGGCCCTGATTTAAATATGCATAACAAACTTTAATATTTACAGCACTCTTATTGACCTCACTTTTCCTGATCCCTCTTCCATAACTTGACTTCTTCTCCTTTCCAGTCCTCAATCCCATTTCTTTTTTTCAGCCTAAGATGGGATATGAGCCCCAATTCTGACACTGTTGTTTTCATCACCTCTGATGCTCCCATGTGTATGTGTGCTGCACATGTTAATCCACTTGTTTGTTTTTTTTCTTGTTAATCTGTCTTTTGCCAGTTTAATTTATAGGGCTCCAGCTGGAGAACCTAAGATGAGTAGAGGAAAAAGATGTTTTCCCCCTCCCCTACAGAGGGTAATCAGCTTTACTCAAAGTCTACTGCTTTAAATGTTAATCAGATCTAAAAAACACTACCTTTACAGCAACATCTAGATTTGTGTCTGGGTACCAAGTACTATAGTCTAGTCAAGATGACACACAAAATTAACCATCACCTCTGGGGAACTCCAGTAATGTTTTACCAACTCCCTTCCTTGATAAATTGGGTGGTGATGGAAGACATCAATTTATATTGAAATTAAGAAAGAAAAAAAGATCTAAAAGATCTGGGCATCAACTTTTTGGTATAGTTTTTATTTTTTATTTTTATTTATTTATTTGAAACATGATTGATCATGGTTGATCATACATATCTGTGGGGTACAGCATTGAATATCAATACCTGTGTGCAATATGTGATGCTCAA
>NW_007768571.1:5328-6104 GCF_000696425.1 Galeopterus variegatus | reverse complement strand
AAGAACCACGGGTTGGGGGCCACGCCACGAGGGGGCAGCTGGCTCCCTGCCCAGGCCTACCACTCACCCGCCTGCCAGCCACCTCAGGAAGCCAGCTCAGAGTGGTGCCCCCTCCCTTGTCCTGTGATTATTGGTCTGTTTGCCCTGTGGGAACATTCTAGATGTTCTGTCCTGCATGTACAGAATTGCTGACCTGCACGGGGCGATCAGCAGTCCATGAACAAGGTCATTATAGCGCCAGGCCTGTCCTGGGCCTTGCCTGATCAGCACTGCACACAGGCCCGCACGGCTCCACCCAGCCCAGCTCTCTGGCTGCCTGGGCCCCTCCCTCCTCCCCCAGCTTCTGGTTTGAGGATGGCAGCCCTCCCCTAGTGGGCCGCTCGGGGAGGGTGGGAGGAGGCCCTGAAGCAGCTGGGGGGCAGCCAGAGGCCATCTCCTGTCCTTCCTGCCATCAGTCCAGTGGTGCCACCAGGGATGTGGGTGGAAGGGGCTCGAGGTGACCACAAGCCCTTGGTGACCCAGGGACGATGCAGAACTGGGCCCACACCTTGGACACCCTGTCCCTCCCATCCTCACGCCGCCTGGCAGTTTTCTGTGTGCTTGTCCCCCGGCTCCACCGTGAGCCCGAGAGCAGGCAGAGTAGGTGATGAGAAGCTGAGATGCCCCAGGGGCAGGGTGCTCACTGCCTCCTGAGCAGCTATTAGAAACTCCTTTGCTGGGCCGGCCCGGTGGCACACTGCTACAGTGCGCCGCTTGGGAAGCGCGGCAGCGCTCCC
>NW_007768571.1:0-328 GCF_000696425.1 Galeopterus variegatus | reverse complement strand
TCCTCACCGTCCCAGAGCCCAATGGCAAGGATCCTGGGGGCTGTCACTGAGTCACAGACACTGAGGCATGTGCAGGCCCCGAGGATGGGGACACGGGGAAGCCCGGCTCTAACCCTCCCCAGACATCCTCCTATCTCCCCTGCACATGGTGGGGTGACGCAGCCAGGCCCCCAGCTCTGATGCACAGGGGCGACAGCTCCAGCTTGGGGTCAGAGGCTGGGGCTCCAGGCCTGGCTCATACCTCCAGCCAAGCGTGACTTGGGGCATGTCACATCACCCTCCAGCCTCAGTTTCCCCATCTGTACAGGGGGAGCAGGGAGGTTCGCTT
>NW_007768570.1:5836-6104 GCF_000696425.1 Galeopterus variegatus | reverse complement strand
TGGAATGTCTTTCCATCCTTTTGTGTCCTCTTTAATTTCTTTAAGCAGTGATTTGTAGTTCCCACTGTACAGATCTTTGACCTCCTTGGTTAAATGGATTCCTATGTATTTTAATTATTTCTTTATTTATTTATTTGGTGCCTATTGCAAATGGACTTGCTTTCTTGATTTTTTTCTTTCTGCTACTTTGTTGTTGGAGTATAAAAATGTTATGGATTTTTGCATTTTGATTTTGTATCCTGCAACTTTACTGAAATGGTTTATCAGC
>NW_007768570.1:0-277 GCF_000696425.1 Galeopterus variegatus | reverse complement strand
AAATCAAGTAGTGCAATGCCTCTGGCTTTATTTCTTCTTCTCAGGATTGCTTTGGCTATTCGAGGTCTTTTGTTGTTCCATATGAATGTTAGAATTGTTTTCTTATATTTCTGTGAAGAATATCATTGGTATTTTGATGAGGATTGCATTGGCTTTATAGATTATTTTGGGTAGTATGGACATTTTCACAATTTCAATTTTTCTGATCCAAGAGTATGGAATGTCTTTCCATCCTTTTGTGTCCTCTTTAATTTCTTTAAGCAGTGATTTGTAGTTC
>NW_007768569.1:5674-6104 GCF_000696425.1 Galeopterus variegatus | reverse complement strand
AGCCCTGTTTTTGATTACTTCATCCTGGAGGTAACAGCTTGCCTAAGGCCTGACATGCATGCCTGCTGCATTGTAAGCTCCCTCTGCTCATTTTTGGCAGGTTGTGCTGATTTATGGGGCTATTTGATTTATTTAATGTACCATGCCTTTGATTGCATATACTGTATAGCAGTCACTCAAGATGCAAACAAACACATCATATGCTCTTTAATTACTCCCATCCCCCTTATTATCAATCACTGCCAATAACAATGGAACAGCTGTGATTCATGCTGTAAAATTAAAGTCAGCAAACTTGCGTTTGCAAGAGTGAATAGGAACAATTCTGCTTATAGCTCTTAATTTAATGTTTTAATTCTAAAACTCATTATCAGGAAAATGGCATCCAGGATCAGTCTTGTTAAAAAAAAAAAAAAAAAAAAAAAAAAAA
>NW_007768569.1:0-622 GCF_000696425.1 Galeopterus variegatus | reverse complement strand
CACTCTACCCGTGTTACTTCCATTCCAATTTTGTAATATAAAGTACACAAACTTTCTTTTACCTTATTTTATTATCTTCTTTTATATAATTTTTCTTACATTACAGGTGCATGGATTTTTTTCTACTAAAACCACTACATTTATATTCTGAGTCACTCATCTATTTCACATGCATTTTTGTAACTTTTCTAGTCTGTCAATATATGTATTAACCCACCACCACAGAGCCAGCAGTTCTTCAGAGGCTGAACCTGAACATTTAATACCAGTTGCAGTGTTAAAAGGACAGAAGCATTATCCTTTATGACCTCGTCTGATTAGAGGAAAGAGAGTGAAACATGGAGAAGGCTCAGAAGGATTCTTCTTAGCTATGGGCTTTCATTTGCACATCTGTAAATAACATTTCACAAAATGTAATGACAATATTTTAACATTTGCACAGGAATGTGAAGTTTGTGAACTTTGTTCAGATATATTGTTACATCTCACCTTTCCAATATATTTATGCTTTCTTACTGAGATTCTAAACCCTCCAAAAGATGAGTATTCTCTGGTTCTTTGAGCCCTGTTTTTGATTACTTCATCCTGGAGGTAACAGCTTGCCTAAGGCCTGACATGCATG
>NW_007768568.1:5669-6104 GCF_000696425.1 Galeopterus variegatus | reverse complement strand
ACGTCTAGGAGCCAAGGAAACATGGTTAGTGGACAGTAATCATGCTATCAAGAACCTCATTGCTGTAAACTTTTCGTACACTGGAATCCACAGCCCACATGCTCCTGAAATCCTCACATCTCTATACCAATCTAAGAAGTCACTACACAAGTGAATTAATTTCTGCTCCCCGGCCTCCACAATCCTCCAAGCTCTCATGACACCCTTTCTGATCTGCTCCGTGTTTTCGCTCAGGCTGCACTCCTGCCTTATGAAGAACGCTCCTGATGTTTGACCAGATGCAAACACAGCCGCCCTTTAAAGAGCAGCTCTGTCTTGGTGAAGCTTTTTCCACCACTCTGGCCCACAATGTCCTTCCCGGTCTCCAGTAGGGATTATTTCGACCTTTCCTTCTGGCACTTGATCATGAGTGATGTTGTAAAACAGAGACATGCT
>NW_007768568.1:0-204 GCF_000696425.1 Galeopterus variegatus | reverse complement strand
TTTTAATTGTTAGTTTAATTGTTGTTATTTTGCATATTTCCTGGTGACAACCTAAGTACAATGGTAGCCCATAAATTGTTAAATTAGCTTTCATGCATTCGGCCAGGCAACTAATATTTGAGGGCCTGCTTTTCACCAGGCTGACGTCTAGGAGCCAAGGAAACATGGTTAGTGGACAGTAATCATGCTATCAAGAACCTCATT
>NW_007768567.1:5867-6104 GCF_000696425.1 Galeopterus variegatus | reverse complement strand
AACGTATTACAAGATGTTAACCCTCTACATATAATATTTTGAGAAACTGCCAAAGTGGCTGCAGTATTGTATTCCCACTTGCAATGTATGACAACTCCATATTCTCCACATATTTGCAAAGACTTATATCTACATTATAGCTATTGTGCTGAATGTTAATTATCCTCCTTGTGATTTTAATTTGCTTTTACCTAATCACTAATAATGTGCATATTTCTATGTATTTATTGAAAATTT
>NW_007768567.1:3522-3767 GCF_000696425.1 Galeopterus variegatus | reverse complement strand
TACAAGAACAAGTAACTTATCTCAGAAACTTCACAAAGTCAATTAGCTACAGTGGGCTGGATGTGTTGTAATGCAAACACATCACACAAACAATGGCTGAAAGTAGTATTTCTTATTCACACGAAGTATGAATAAGAGTTTCAGAGTAAAAGTGAGATCAACTCTGCTCTAATCAATTCCTTCTCTCTTAAGTCACCTTCTCCCACCTAGGTCTCCCAAGTACACCTTGGAAGTCATCTGCACTT
>NW_007768567.1:0-234 GCF_000696425.1 Galeopterus variegatus | reverse complement strand
GCTCAGAGTCAAAGCCCCACGGATATTTATTGTGAGAGCTGTGGGAGAAGTGCACGAGCAGCGATACAGGAGGGGGAGCCTTCAGGGGCAGAACTCCTGAAATCTTATTTCAATAGACTATATTGCATACTCCCTTGAGTTCGAGGATGCAGCAGTTTCTAACAGCTGTTGGAACCATCTGGAGAAATACTGTGTGCAGCACAGCCCGCATGGGTACTGGTGCTACATGTCTCC
>NW_007768566.1:5783-6104 GCF_000696425.1 Galeopterus variegatus | reverse complement strand
CCCCCCCCAAAAAAAGCCAGTTTAGTCTTCATTTGCACATTCATTTCAATATTCCTGATTTATACATTTCTATGATCCATAGATTGTCATTTGAACTGGTTGTATCATCTGCCTCGATGTTAATGAGGGGATAGAATATAATACTTAAAACATTTATTTTTATTTCTTCATGAGGATTGTGACTTTACCTTTTTCTGAAAGTTACCTTTTAACTGAGACTGAAGTCTACGAAGGAAATGAACCAGATTAATGTGGCAGAGTTATGATGTGGGATGAGGGTCTAAACAGCTTTACCTCTTCTCATTAGGAAGGCCTTCTGGA
>NW_007768566.1:0-255 GCF_000696425.1 Galeopterus variegatus | reverse complement strand
AAAATAAACAAGTAAATAAATAAGCAAATTCAAATATGGTGCAGAAAAAAATGTGTGCTTCAATGGAAAACTATGAACCACTGAGAGGTTTCCCTGGTTCTGGTCCTTCATTGTCTTTGAGCACTTCTACAGTTCTGTAGATTACAGGTAGCACATAACAATGCACCACGATTCTTACATACTTGCAAGTTCTGTCCTGTCCAATAGAGATACAATTGATCTCTCTTCTCCATTTCTCCCTACCCTACCCCCCCC
>NW_007768565.1:5425-6104 GCF_000696425.1 Galeopterus variegatus | reverse complement strand
TTATACAATGTCCCTATTTTCTGGAGGCTTACATTCTGATAGAATAACCCATTCAAAACTTGAGCTTCTGGGACTTTGGTGGTAGGCAAACTCATTTGTTTATTGATTAATACATAGAAATGGGTGCGGAGGAAGAATTTTCAAGTCCCCAGAAATAAACAGAATGATAATTTTAATGTCATTTTAAGTTTAAGCGGGCTAAAAATTGCCTATGGGGATTTTGTCTTTTTGCTCTCCCTTTTATCTTGAAATGGTAATTTTCCAGCATTTCTTCATTCTTTCAAGGACATTTATTGAGAATTTACCATGGGTAAGGCATTTTGATAAGCAGTAGTTTTATGTATATAATAGAACATTAAACAAGTAGGAATGATGGGTGTAAATACAAAGCAATTTTATTTTGTCTTCCAGTAGTACTTAAAACTTTATTAAACTGGGAAGGCTTGTCTCCTGCCCCTAGATGACTTTTTTGATCCTCGCTTCAGTAAAAATTTCTACAGTCACTTAAAGCTACTAAACACAGTCTCAGTTCAGAAATTAGAATGTTTTGTACCATATAATAAGCCAACCTCTGAACTTGACTTAAAATTAAATCTTCTCCTTCCCTTAGATGTGCTCTCCAGGGAAGCCTACATCCAGTAAATAGTCTTCTTTCTTTCTTTCCTCACTCCGAGTCTAC
>NW_007768565.1:0-331 GCF_000696425.1 Galeopterus variegatus | reverse complement strand
TTGTCCATTCCTCCTGCCCCATAGAAACGAGGTTCCAGCTGAACCAAACCAGCCAACCTATTGTGAATATCTCCTTGCTTCAATATCTCTCTGCATCTCTGCATGTGCAGTTGTTTTCTCTGCCTAAAATATCTCTCTTTTCCTATTTTTTAGAAACAAAACCCTAAGTATCCTCGAAAAGAGATATGGAGAGCAAATCCCCAATGGTGAGCATAGATGCTACTTGGATAAGTATTTCAACAAATGGTCTGGCCATTTGAGGAAATTTACTTATACAATGTCCCTATTTTCTGGAGGCTTACATTCTGATAGAATAACCCATTCAAAACTT
>NW_007768564.1:5375-6104 GCF_000696425.1 Galeopterus variegatus | reverse complement strand
GAGAGAACATTCCATGGGCTACAAAGTGGAGGGGGGAATAGGGGAGGGAGTGGTAGGTTGGGGATAACTGAGTGGGGGATGTGGGGTACAAACATAATTTGTGGTAATGGGCATGCTGCCAATATGGATCTGGCTTTCACATCGTGGGCACAAGTGGTGACAATCAGCTTTCTACCTCATGAATATTCACAACCAATTTTTTAAAATGGCTTCTTTTACGGTGATGGATTGACTGAAAATGGGCATGAAAGAACTTGCTGGGGTGGTGAAAATGTTATATCTTGATTCAGATAATATTTACATAATTGTATACATGTTACCAAACACTTTAAAACATCCAAGCTTGAAGATGTATTAAAAAAGAGGTATTAAAAAAGAAGAAAAATTAGAAATATACGAGCAATGTTTAAAAAATAAATAAAATAAAATTTCTATGACTTATAGCTGTTCTTCACAGTATATGGAGGCATGCAATTGCTATGATATAATGTACATCTATTGGAAACATTTATTATGTTTGTGACATGTTGCCTTTTGAATAGAAAATAGGTACGAAATGGTGCATTTTGATTTAGCTCTGCTGTGTAGTTCCTTCAAAGTGACATTTACATAAATATACTTAAAACATTGGTTTTCAACTGGCACACACAGGTATTAAAAAGTTAAAACTTATAAAATAGTTATATTTTGTTAAATATAAATAATACAATTATTTTATTTTATCAATCA
>NW_007768564.1:0-412 GCF_000696425.1 Galeopterus variegatus | reverse complement strand
CACTTAATTGCCTTACTGAAATGTCATCTGGCTTGTTTCACTGAAAGTTACCAGCATATATTGTTAAACTATAACCCCACCTTTGTTCTCTTCCTGTAACTTCCTGGTCTGGAGAATAAATTCAGGAAGAGAAGCCCAATTCATGGTTAATTTCCCAAGGAAGGGATGCCTCTTGCTTGAGGATTCCAGTGAAGTTAACCACTTTGGGGCTTCTCACTGCTTGGAAGAGATGTGCTTTGACTAATCCTTAGTGGCTCCATCACCCAGGGCAAGTGGGGTGACAAATCCGTGGGGGCAAAGAAACAGAAGTAGGAAAAGAAAGACCACAGAGATGCATTGGACTTGCAGAGGGAGAGAACATTCCATGGGCTACAAAGTGGAGGGGGGAATAGGGGAGGGAGTGGTAGGTTGG
>NW_007768563.1:5371-6104 GCF_000696425.1 Galeopterus variegatus | reverse complement strand
AAAAAAAAAAAGCAAATATCTGTCAACAGGTGAATGGATAAACACAGTGTTGCATAAACATACATTGGAACGTTAGTCAGCAATAAAAGGAAATAAACTACTGCATCTTTGCAACAACCTGGAGGAATTTCAAAATAACTATGCTGAATCAAAGAAGCCAAGGGTGTTATTCCATTTATATAAAATGCTAGAAAAATACAAGCATAGCCACAATGAATGAAGCAGATCATGGTTTGCCTAGTATAGAAGTAGTGGGTGACACAGATTGCAAAAGGACATGAGCAAACTTTTTGCATCATGGTTATGGTGGTGATTACATGAATATACGCAGATGTAAAAATTCATTTCTGGTTTGTTTTTTTTTTTTTGAAAATTTCTAAGAGGGTAGGTTTCTTTTTTATTTTACTTGTTTTTTAAAAATTTTTTTAGATTTTTAATTTTTATTTATTTATTTTTAAATTCTGAGATGCTGTGGAGGGATGCAAGGGGGAGAGAGAGCGGGGATGGCCCACGACTGCTTCTCTGACCTGATTGCTGAAGGCAGGGGGGGCATGGTGGAGGCCCGTGGGGTCCCTCCCCATGGCTCTTGAGCCTGGGGGCTTCCAGCAGTGACTCCATAATCCTTGATAACCTTAGTCAAAATTCATTAAATTTTACTATTTAAGTGGATGCAGTTTGTTGTTCAAAAATAATATCTCAATAAATATGCTCTTTACCAAAAAAAAAAAAAAAA
>NW_007768563.1:0-208 GCF_000696425.1 Galeopterus variegatus | reverse complement strand
TAAGTGTTACAGCCACTGTGAAAACTGTCAGCAAGTGTCTTGTGGGTCTAAACTGTATTACGAGTCATTTCACTCTCCTGTACACACAGAAATTTGCACATGAGTGTTCACAGCGAATTCATTTATAAAAGCCTCAAACTGAAAAAAAAAAAAAAAAAGCAAATATCTGTCAACAGGTGAATGGATAAACACAGTGTTGCATAAACAT
>NW_007768562.1:5490-6104 GCF_000696425.1 Galeopterus variegatus | reverse complement strand
TCTATAGGTTGTGCTTCCATTCTGCTGATTGTTTACTTTTCTGTGCAGAAGCTTTTTAGTTTGATATAATCCAATTTGTTTATTTTTTTCTTTTGTTGTGTGTGCTTTGGGGCTTTTATTGATAAAGTCTTTGCCAGTCCTACTTCCTGGAGTGTTTCCCCTATGTTTTCCTTTAGCAATTTTATAGCTTTGAGTTTATATTTAAGTCTATAGTCCATTTTGAGTTGATTTTGGTATATGGTGAGAGGTACAGGTCCAGTTTCATTCTTTTCCATGTGGATGTCCAATTTGCCCAACACTATTTATTGAAGAGGCAGTCTTTTCCTTAATATATGTTCTTGTTGCCTGTGTCAAAGATCAGTTGTCTATAAGTATATGGGTTGATTCCTGGGTTTTTTATTCTGTTCCCTTGATCTGAGTGTCTGTTTTTATGCTGGCACCATGCCGTTTTGGTTATAATAGCTGTGTAATATAATTTGAAGACAGGTAGTGTTATACCTCCAGCTTTATTTTTTTGTTCAGCATTGTTTTGGCTATTCAGGGTCTATTGCTGTTCCATATGAATGTTAGGATTGTTTTTTCTATTTCCATGAAGAATGTCATTGGTATTTTGA
>NW_007768562.1:0-202 GCF_000696425.1 Galeopterus variegatus | reverse complement strand
TTTGAAAAATGTCTATTCATCTCCTTTGCCCATTTTTTAATTGGGTAATTTATTTTTGTACAATATACTTGTTTAAGTTCTTTGTATAGTCTGGATATTAGTCCCTTGTCAGATGTATAGTTCACAAATATTTTCTCCCAATCTATAGGTTGTGCTTCCATTCTGCTGATTGTTTACTTTTCTGTGCAGAAGCTTTTTAGTT
>NW_007768561.1:5833-6104 GCF_000696425.1 Galeopterus variegatus | reverse complement strand
AGATTGTTGGCAAATGGTTTGACCAAAATTACATGTTTAAGGGCAGAGAAAGGTAAAAATTGGGGAGACATGAGCCAAACTATCATATAACTTTTCTGCTTATAATCTAGTATAGTTTAGGGATCACTCTTCCATTTTATTATATAGTCTGTTTTCTTCAGTTTCCTCAAGCTTCAATCTACCACTAGTCAGCTTTGGGATTGGGTTAAATAAGTCTAAATCTCTAGGTTTTGATGCCTTATCTCTAAATTGATTGAACTGGGTAATCTCT
>NW_007768561.1:2790-4260 GCF_000696425.1 Galeopterus variegatus | reverse complement strand
TCAGAAGGGCGTACATCACATTCACCCACATTCTAATGGCCAAAGAATGTCACATGGCCCATCCTAACTATGAGACAGAAAAGTATCATCTACTTGGAGTCAGGGGAAGAATAGGGAAGTTCAACACTCTTACAGCTGAAGGAGCAGGTGATTGTGAACAATAACGCAACATACCTATGATCGTTAATTTCATGTCAACTTAACTCAGTTAAGAGATACCCAGATAGCTAGTAAAACATTATTTCTGGGTGTGTCTGGATGTGTCTTCTGGTGTTTCTGGAAGAGATTAACATTTGAATTGTCTAAGAAAGTAATTAGTCTACAATTTTAAGGGAGTAATTTTGTCCTTTAACAAAAATGATGTACATTCCTTCCTGTGTCAACAGGCTATATTATGTAATAGTTGGTATCCTTTCTAAAAAAACAAAATCCATTTTAGCATTCTTCCCCGGCACAGAGATTGCAAAATCTTTTCTTATTTTATTCAAATGCATCTACATATTTTCTTAATGTTTATAGATTCTTTTCTAGACAAAAAGGGAAAGTGTTCATGGAGACTAAGGGGAAATTTAGATGTTAGTAGAGGAACTTTCCCAGTGATCAATACCAATAGCTTGGCCCTGGAAAGAGTATATGTTTTGGAGTAAGATTATCTTTGTCCAAAGAGCAGCTTTACCACATTGCATGACCCCCAGCTTGTTGTTTAAACTTTCTGTAAAGCAGACATAATAATTACACTTGCCATCACAAGTTAAAGATAATTGAGATAAAAATAAGAAATGCTCTGTAATCTCTAAAAGCACTAAAACACTAGTCATTTTTATTATTGAATATATAAAATATTGTTCTATTTATTAAAAGTACACTAAGAATGTCTTAGAAATGAGGATAATGATGTAAGAAATAAACTAATCACTTGTATTAGGGCATTCCTTTAAATTAGTCATAGAATGTTTTCAATTTCTAAAAATCCTCTAAAATTCAAAGCAAGTTTGAATTTTGAAGTCTAAATTTCCTGAAGTAAGATGCTTGCCTCAGGAATGTTGAAAAGATTCTCTGAGAGTCATCTAACCTACTAAACTAATTGTCTCAAAGCCACTAATGTAAAATAAATGACCCACAGTACCATATTGATTTACTATTTTATCTTATAAAAAATATTTCAGTCCTCAAGGCTTTGAAGGCATGTAATTTTCAAAGAAAGATAGTGAAATTATCTTAAAATCAAAGTCACAGATATGCCTAAATTTTGTGAAAGAGGGTTAAATAAGTAGCTCAGTCAATACACATGTATAAACCTAAAGTTGGAAGTAGGAGTCTCTCCCTGGCTCTTAAGGTACAAAATCATTAAGGAGAAAAAGAAACAACTCAAGAAATAAGCAGTTGACTTGGAGGAACGTGTAATGAGCAAGAGTTTAAAAGAGACTCATTGGGCTGTGTTGAGGATGCAGCAATAATCATGAGGAGATT
>NW_007768561.1:0-917 GCF_000696425.1 Galeopterus variegatus | reverse complement strand
TGTTTTAGCCAGTTATATCAGATTTCTTTTACTTGTAACCAAAAGCAGCCTAGTTGATACATATGGCTATAGTTTAAGGGAACATTAAATTTATGGCTCTGGGACCAAGCCACTTTCTATACATAGAGCCTATTTTCACCTGAAAATGTATCCTGTTCTGGTATTCTTCTTGGGTAAAGTCTTGTCCCTCAGATTAAAAACTAGAAACAGTTGGAAGATTTCAAGAGAGGAACAGAGTAAAAACACCCTTTCTTGACTCTGTAGCAAAGGGACCCGGTAAAGAACAGCATTTTCTGGAAACAAATGAGGTGCTATTGGGAAGCTGGGAAATGAGAAATCTGTCTAAGGTGTCCTTTTAGGAGTGATGGTCACGTTAGAAAAATCTTAATACTGTATATGGGGGTTGTAATTTTCTGCTTATTACTTCTGTATTAAAGAGGAAGAGCTTTAATATAAAAAAAGAAAAGTTAAGGCACTTGNACCTGGCATAGGCCAACAGCTCATTGCATTTCCCAGGAAAAGAGCCATCAGTTCAGGAATAATATGTGATTCAAATCAGGTCAATAAGAAATCAAGGGACAATTTCCAGGGCTTCTCCACAGTAAGAGATAGTCACAGAAAGAAATGCTTTCTCTTATTTCTGCCAAAATTGTTGAGAAAGCAGGTAGCTTCATCTGCTACTGAAAGCTCCTTTACGATTATCAGGGATCCAGCTTTTGCATGAAGTCTACACTGTGAACAGCAGACAGAGAGATGGAAAGAACCTGGATCCTTTATGACATCCTTGAGCTGTTGGATCAACCAATCCTGCTGCCCCCCCCCCTGCTTCTGCTAGGAGACACCATGATTTTCTCAATGTTTTAGCCAGTTATATCAGATTTCTTTTACTTGTAACCAAAAGCAGCCTAGTTGATACA
>NW_007768560.1:5608-6104 GCF_000696425.1 Galeopterus variegatus | reverse complement strand
TTTTTTTTTAAGTAGTCCATTTCAGCCTTGCCTCCAGCTTCTCCTGCCCCAAAGAACTTTCTGCTCCTACCAACTCACTTGGCCTGGAAAATTTCCTAGACACCCAATCTGCTGTCTTGCATCCAAGCCTCTGCCGTCCTTGGCCACCATTCTCCCCTGTCAAGGCACCACTACATCCAAATCCAGCCCATTCAGTTCATGGCCCACTTCCATGGGTGTCCTCCCTGATCTCTGCTTCCTGCAGTGACTGCCTCTTTGATGGTCCCAATTCTCAGTGCCACTTCTCTTCCAATTGATTATGTACCAACTTATGCCATCTCTTGTGCTCCTGGATTTGTTATTTAATTTTGTGAGTGTTGTGTGCTTCCCAAATTGCATTTATGCTCTTCCAGGTATCTCCCTGTGTCTAATACTGTCAGACAGGAGTGACAACACAATTTACAGATTTGCCTGAAGTTGCTATGCTCTGTATCCCAAGGCAATGAGGAGAAAAAAA
>NW_007768560.1:0-204 GCF_000696425.1 Galeopterus variegatus | reverse complement strand
CCAGGATGATTGTAGAAGGCCAAACATATTGTCCATATAGGGTTTCCACTTTAGTCAAATGTATGGACAAAGGATCAGTTCAAGCTCTAGAGTTCTACTCTGTAAAGACCTGAAGAGGCCCTTTGGCAGTGGCAGGAATGTCCTAAGAGCAGGTGTTAAGAAGCAGCAGCCTCAGCCCCTAAACCACAACAGGATCCACAGTTT
>NW_007768559.1:5629-6105 GCF_000696425.1 Galeopterus variegatus | reverse complement strand
TTGGCCCATGGGGCATAGTTTGCTGATCCCTTTTCCAGACCGTGATTTTTAGATTTCATGAGTTCTGTATTTGAGTGCTGCTTGGGATGAGGGGTTGGTACTGAAGTACATACTACCTCAGAACACCACAGAGTGGCTTCAGCACAGTACCTCTGTACCTGGTATAATACCAAGCATACAGCAAGAGCTACATAAGTGTTGAATCAAGGTCATCTGTGAATGCAGCATTAAACAGTCAACAACCTGGTAAGACTTCTCCTCCAAGAGTTCTTGGAAAACAACCCACAAGGAATCAGATAGTGACAACCAAGGTAACATTTTGATGGAATGGCTTTTATTCCATTTCACTTTTCTCATTCACTATGTGTCAGATATTGTGCTAGGATTTTTAATATGTTCACACAGTGTTCTCATAACACCTCTCCAAGAAAGGCACTTTTATTTTCATCTAAGTGATGAAAATACTGAGTGTTATG
>NW_007768559.1:0-426 GCF_000696425.1 Galeopterus variegatus | reverse complement strand
CTGTTTGGGCCCACAACAGCTTTTCCTAAACCAGCTCACCCTGTGGACTTTGGAAATGTGGGTTGGAGGAGAATATGTGAAAGAGCCAACAAGAGGTAGAGGAAGATTAAGAAGAGTTTAGTGTTATCAGACTATAGACAAGGGCTTTAAAAAGGAAATTGTAGGTTCTAGACCAATGTTTGGTGAACTTTTTCTGTAAAGGACCAGATAGTTAAGTATCTTAGACTTAATGGGCCATCTGATCTCTGTCACAGCTCCTCAACTCTGCCATGGTAACGCAAAATTGGCCATAGACTTACATAAACGAATGGGCATAGCTGTCATTCAACAAAACTTTATTTAAAAACACAGTTAGTGTTGTAGACTTGGCCCATGGGGCATAGTTTGCTGATCCCTTTTCCAGACCGTGATTTTTAGATTTCATGA
>NW_007768558.1:5544-6105 GCF_000696425.1 Galeopterus variegatus | reverse complement strand
AAGCAGGCTGAAAAGTACCAGGAGTTTCAGAGATGCTGGGCCCCAGTAAGACAGTTTCTCAACCTTTCTCTTATCTTCCCAGGAGAAGATTATATTTCCCCAGACAGAAGTTGGGAAGGGGGGCAGGGGGGAGCTCTTGAAAGGTTCATCTGAGTTTTGTCGACTAACGATCACTTGCTTACTCTTAAAATGTTATCTTATTTACAAACTTTTGTTATAACATATTACTCCTCATTCTCAGAGTTGTTCTGCATTTGGGTAACATTTTTTAATCACTGTACATCAGAGGACTTTGCCATAGTCCTTAGCTTCATGTCCCTAGATAACAGATTGGGAACAGGCTTCTCTACCACACAGCCCTCACTATGTCACACTACAACAAAAATCTTAGTCATAGAAGGAAATCATTGATAAATTGGGTCCATACAATTTAAGATTACTGCTCAGCGAACATACTGTTATTGAAAAGGCAAGATAAAGATTGGGAGAAAAAATATATGTATTTCTGTGTGTGTATTATACCCAGAATGTAAAGAACTCAGCGAGTCAATCATAAAAAAG
>NW_007768558.1:0-202 GCF_000696425.1 Galeopterus variegatus | reverse complement strand
CCCACTTTCTGCCTTTGCTGACTGCTCATTTATTCATTGCAAGGGTGTTCAATGACTTTAATTAACTCTGGACAGCCTGTTCGGCCTAAGGCAGTGACTTGAGATTCTCCTTCCACCTCCACCCAGAGTCTGGGCTGCCATTACAGAAGCAGGAAAAGGACACTGTCTCTGTACTGCCACAGTGATCACACGGTGTTTTGGT
>NW_007768557.1:5803-6105 GCF_000696425.1 Galeopterus variegatus | reverse complement strand
AATTTGCATTTTCAAAATGGTTAATGATGTTGAACATCTTTTCATTTTCTTATTTGCCATCCGTATATCTTCTGTGAAATATCTCTTCTAATTGGACTGGTTGCTTTTTTACCACTGAGTTTCCAGACTTTTTAATGTATTCTAGATACTACTAAATTTGTAAGATACATGGTTTACAAATAAACTCTCCTACTCTGTAGCTTCTCTTTTCATTCTCATAACAGGGTCTTTGGCAGAGCAAGAGTTTTAAACTTTGATGAAGTTTAATTCATCAATGTTCCCTTTTACGCGTTGAACTTTTG
>NW_007768557.1:0-441 GCF_000696425.1 Galeopterus variegatus | reverse complement strand
TCAGTACATAACCTTTCAAGACTGGCTTTTTTCAGTTAGCATAACTGTCTGGGGATTCACCCGGGTTGTTTTGTGTATCAGCTTAATTCTTTCCTCTTTCTGAGCGGTATTACATGTTATGAATGTACCGCAGTTTGTTTACTCATTTACCTAGGAAAATATAGTGAAAAGCAGCACAAAAATAGAGGACATCCAATCTCCAAAATGGTCATCGCATGCTTGGTTTAACAGGAAACTATCAAACCACGTTCCAGAGGCTATACCACTTTACATTCCCACCAGTAGTAATCCAGATTCTCTGCATCCTGATCAATACATGGTATTATGACTACTTTTTATTTCATCATTCTGATAGGTGTACAGTGATACTTGTGATTTTCAATTTGCATTTTCAAAATGGTTAATGATGTTGAACATCTTTTCATTTTCTTATTTGCCATC
>NW_007768556.1:5611-6105 GCF_000696425.1 Galeopterus variegatus | reverse complement strand
AAACATAAACATGAGAAATGCAAACTACATATTAATTTCTCTCTAATTTAGAGGAGAAATGGTTGGGCTTTATTTGAGTATTACAAAATTATATAGCAGAAAAAGTAGGATTGGTTTAAATTCTAAGAACATAGGAAATGAATATCTTCTGGATACCGACTATATTTCCAGTGCTTTATGCCTGCTGGCATGCTACATCACACAACCTATAAATGCTAGGTGTTATCCCATCTTTTGGATGAAGAAACCAAGGCAGAGAGTAAAATAGCTTATACAAGTTCTCACAGCTACAAAGAGGAAAAGCCAGATATTAACAGAAGCCTAGATTATTGCAAACCCATGAAGAGCAGGTTTCTGTCCTGCGCTGTCTCTAGGGTGAAGGGTCTCTTTTCCTCACAGGCCACCACCAAGTAACTTTCTGAGACCCTCCTGACACCTAGGAACACCTGGAGGCTCTAGAACCATGGCTCCTACTTCTGTTCATGCTGTTTCTC
>NW_007768556.1:0-659 GCF_000696425.1 Galeopterus variegatus | reverse complement strand
CCACTCTGGTAATTTATTGCAAAAATTTATTTTGGTAACGTGTTACAGTAGCCACGAGAAACTAATTCACAGCCGATGTAACCTGATGATGGTCCCACTCTGCCCTTGGTGTGTGGACACTAGCACAAGGCCCCACAGCTTCCGCCATGAATGCTTCACAGACCTTGCTCTAGAGAGAAATACCCTGTTGGTTTTGAGGCTCCCCAGATTTGCCTGCTGCTTTATGTATCAGTACTTAAATATACGCCATTTGAGAAAGTAGATGCTACTCCCCAGCACATTCGCGGCCATCAAAATAGCAAACAGACTGAAAATTGCCATAATAGCTCTTATTCTTGTCCTCACTTGGACTTATAAAATGACATGCTGAGATTTGTAAAAATCTCTGCTTCTCTTTGCTCCTTTCTTCTTTTTGCTTCTTTCTAGATCTTTCTTTTCCCTCTCCACTAAGAAATCAAGGCCCTTAGCTGAAGGTGTCCCTTCACAGACATATATTGTAAGCATTATTTTTTTTCTTCTTAATTGAGCATATTTTTCCCCTTTTAATTATTTTTTATGACATATGTTTGATTAGGAACAAAGGGAACTTTGAAATGGCAAACATAAACATGAGAAATGCAAACTACATATTAATTTCTCTCTAATTTAGAGGAGAAATG
>NW_007768555.1:5740-6105 GCF_000696425.1 Galeopterus variegatus | reverse complement strand
GCCATGCTTCCTCCTGTTCGTGTTAATGCACTCACACAGGAAACAGCCCAGCTACAGAAAGCGGCAGCTTTCTATCTCTAAATAGTCTGGTGACCCTGACCAAAAACAGAAAAAAATATGTAGGGCATTTCAAATCCAAGTGAGGAGAACATCATTTCTAAGAAAGAATACTGCACTACTAAATGAAATAATGCACACAAAGAGATCAATCCCACTGCATAGCACATAATAAGCACTCAACAAATTTAGCTATTATTATTGAATTAACTTAATAATTATACATTTATAAATATAGTAATCGTGAATTAATGATACAATAATTAGAATAACAAATACTATTTTTATTGCTCTTACAATTAATTATA
>NW_007768555.1:0-424 GCF_000696425.1 Galeopterus variegatus | reverse complement strand
GGATGGAAAATCCACAAACTTCTTTAGCCACCTAATCCAAATTCTAGGACTTTATTTCTTAAACTCTTTCAAAGCTGCATATTTATTTAGATTCTGCTCATTTTTAGTTTATAATAAGAGATAAACTATCAAACTAAAATAAATTTAATTTTATCTTTCTACTATAAAAAATGTTTACAAAGCAAGTCATTCATATAAACAAAATTGTGGGGGGAACTTGAACCTTTTTAAGAGAGCAAACTATTTTCAGGAACTTAAAAAAATGGGTTGTTAGTTTAATGTATGTATCAACAATGACAACGTTCACAATTTCTCTGTCTACTACAGCAGGCTGCCTTCCCTCTGTGCTAGCAGCCATTGCTGGCCATGCTTCCTCCTGTTCGTGTTAATGCACTCACACAGGAAACAGCCCAGCTACAGAAAG
>NW_007768554.1:11666-11960 GCF_000696425.1 Galeopterus variegatus | reverse complement strand
CTATTCGGCCTTAAACAAGAAAGAAAATCCTGTCATTTGTGACAACACGGGTAAACCTGGAGGACATTATGTTAAGTGAAATAAGCCAGACACAGAAAGACAAATACTGCACGATCTCACTTATATGTGGAATCTAAAAATGTTGATCTCAGAGAGGCAGAGAGTAGAATGGCAGTTACCAGGGACTTAGGGGTTGGGGGTTGGTCAACGTGTACAAAATTTCAATTAAATACGAAGAGTAAGTTTGAGAAATCTATTGCATAATATGGTGGCTATAGTTAATATAATATACAG
>NW_007768554.1:5855-6105 GCF_000696425.1 Galeopterus variegatus | reverse complement strand
GGAGGCCCCTCAGAAAACTAAAAATAGAGCTACCATGTGGTCCAGCACTCCCATTACTGGGCATATATGCAAAGCATATGAAGTTAGCATGTCAAAGAAAAATCTGCACTCCCATAGTCCTTACACCATTATCCACAATAGCTGAGATATGGAATCACCCTAAGTGTCCATCAATGGATGAATGGATAAAGAAAATGTGGTACATAAACATAACAGAATACTATTCGGCCTTAAACAAGAAAGAAAATCC
>NW_007768554.1:0-239 GCF_000696425.1 Galeopterus variegatus | reverse complement strand
TGAAGCAAATACCAGATATCCTGTTTCCTTGGAAAATACTTCAGTGTATGCATTTTTAACAGTAAGCACTCTTTTTAAAAAACAACACCACAATCTATTATCCCAACTAAAAAATTAACAATAATTTCTTACCAAATTGCCAATCAGACTTCAAATTTCCTTGTGCCAATTTTTTTAAAAAAATCATGATCCATACCACTACACACCTATTAGAATGGTAAAAATCCCAAACACTGACA
>NW_007768553.1:5446-6105 GCF_000696425.1 Galeopterus variegatus | reverse complement strand
TGCATGAAATGGAGCACAACTTTAAAAAATTTACTGATCTAAATTAATTAGGCTACAATAGGTTTTATTCCCTATTAACGTTTGTTGTTATTTTGGGATTTTTTTTTTCCTTCTCTTAGCCTGTTTAGAGAGTGCAAGAGGAAGATACATTGAATAAAAACATCTATTGATTGTTGTTTTCTACCTTTGTTACAAGGCACAGGATATAATTATCAATGAAGCTCCAGGGTGTTCTAACATAAGACCGCCTCAAACCACCAACACGTTCTTAATACATGAATACAAATTGGTTTCTTTTTTCTCAGATTTAGCTTTACCTGGATTTTTGAGTGATATTTAATTCTGCTTTCACATGAAATAGAGTTGATTTTTAATAAATGCAATCAAGGATTTTTTTTTCTAATTTAATTATGTTATTGATTTATGGCAGCACACTTAAAGAAATGAAGAAACCATGGGCCTGGTAATTGTGGGACTTTAATTTTGGGGTATTACAAAGAACATGCCTCTGGAGATATCTGAGTATACATTCCTGACCATCCCATAATAAAGCTTCAGAAGTCATTATTGTAATGTAAATTTGCTTTTTTATACTCCCACTGTGCTGACCTTTGCCTATTTGCTCTCAGATCTCTTCTTCTCTCTTAACTACTTTCTTG
>NW_007768553.1:0-239 GCF_000696425.1 Galeopterus variegatus | reverse complement strand
CCATAGTTAAGTGACAAAATTCAGAGAGGTTTAATGAATTCCCAGACTTTATCTCACTAATAAATAAGAGGCATATTCACCTGGTACATCACAGTAGACCTGGCCAGTTCCCTTAGCTGAAGGGGAATACTGATAACGTTAGTGCTTTCAGTCGTGCGGAGAAGAGAGTTGTCTAGAATGCATGAAATGGAGCACAACTTTAAAAAATTTACTGATCTAAATTAATTAGGCTACAATAG
>NW_007768552.1:4573-6105 GCF_000696425.1 Galeopterus variegatus | reverse complement strand
ATGAACAAGAATGTACACTCGTGAAACCACAAAAAATTAATTGTGCAAAAAACATAGCTGATGTGTGAGCAAATAAGCAAACATTTCTGCTAAAAATAATGGTGAGGACATCTTGTCATTCCTGGATGACTTCATTAAGGGATTCCTTCCTCATTCCAATAACATTATGAAGAATAAAACAAGACATATGCAAATGCAGCATGTGTAATCTGAAACTGAACTCATGTGTTTATTATGCTGCAATTACTGTTCCTGTACTTTCCGCACCTAGGTTAAGCACACATAGAAAATATAGTTCAAGTAAAATAGCTTCCAGGAAGGCTAGACACCATTACTTGAGTAATCGATGTACTTGCCTTTAAAGAACTATGAGACCAGGACCTGATCTGATAAAGAACTTAGCACTAGTGGTGGTCTCCCAAATTTTTTGGTGATTTAAATTGAGAGTTCCTTTTGGATACTATGGAAATGGAGACAGATCTCCTTGAATCTGTGTTTCTTTGAAAGATTTGGGAGCTAAGGCATATTCAAATGATTTAAAAACAAAGGAATGTGACACATTTTTAATTCTATGTGTCAGTGGAGGATACCAATACTAATTATTTCAGTACGTATTTCTATGAGGTTAAATATATCTATAGCCTTTTTTTTTTTCTTTGCAATCTGATACTTAAGATTTATCCCATCCTCTTTTGTTTTATTCAAAGCTTTTCTCTTTCTCCATACTTTTCAGTTTCTGGTTTGTTTATTATTTGTGTTAAAGACCATAAAATCCAAATGGCTATGCAAATATTTCTTTTCTGGCTTTTCTTGTTTATTAAGGAATTTAATTGGAGGATGTACCACCATACACTTCTATTAATTCTGCTTCGACTTTTCCAGACTTTTGACCCATCTATGGGTGGGGAATGGTGAAATATCTTAAAAATTATCTTTAAATTAAACAGAAAAATCACATGTGCCAAACCTTTTCAGGGATAGTATATGGGGTAAGAGGAACCAGGAGAAGTTACAGAAAATAGGAACATAGTCTAAATTGCAGGATGTCTTTAGGTTCCCTTTAAGGGTATTTTACAATGGAGGGTTATTCTCATTAAAAAAAAAAAATACTGTTCTAGGGAACTATGGAATGTTAAATGTATCATTAGAATACTGGGGCCAACACTGTCATTTGACGGATGAGATAACTGAGTCTCCGAAAAAAGAAGAGTGCCTTTGTGACATATATGGCTAGTTTGTGGCAGCATTCAGATGAGAACTTCATTTTTCTGATTACACTCAGTTATCAATATGGTCATTATGCTAACACTAGCATTTGCTTCTAATGGCATGTAGACACACTTTCTTATATCTCAATATTCTTCCCTCTTTATAAAAAAGGCAAAATAACTTAATCTACTTGCATTTATAAATATGTAGAAGTACATATTGTCCTCCTTAACGGTCACCTCTTCAAATATATTTGTTTCACCAGTGTGAATCTTTTGTTCTCTTCTATAAATTTATGTTCTTTGAACATTATTTTATTTTTG
>NW_007768552.1:0-524 GCF_000696425.1 Galeopterus variegatus | reverse complement strand
TTTATTTATTTATTTATTTATTATTTTTTGCATTCTAAGACATTGTTGAGTATGTTGAGGGGGAGGTGAAGAAGGGAAAGGGTAGGGTGACAGGGTGGGAGGAGGAAGAAAGAGCGGGGGCATGGTCAAGGCCCATGGCACCCTGCTCATTCCAGCAGGGGAGCCCAGGGGGCTACCGGCAGTAGCTTGGTTGTGGCTGGGCTAAAGGTCGACTTTGGGGAGGTGTGGCTAAAGCCCTCCCACCCCCTCACCACAGGAGCCCAGGGCGCTTCTGGCTCTGTGGTGTTCCTGGGCTGTATGTGGATGTGGGGGGAGGCATTGCTGAGGCCCTGGGTGCCAGCCCCCCCCACTCAGCTTGAGAGCCGGGGGGTTTCTGGTCCTTCTAGGTTTTGTAGGTATTCTTTGGTGGTGTTAGACCTTTACTGATTATTAGAATTTTGTCTCTAATCTGTGGGTTTTTGGGTTTTTTTTTTCAGTTCTGCGTTAGTCTATTTGCTGTTCCCAGCACTTAAACTCTGCACTGT
>NW_007768551.1:5264-6105 GCF_000696425.1 Galeopterus variegatus | reverse complement strand
AGGACCTGCCTGTCACGATGTCATTTTCCTCTTAAGAGGGAGAAACACGCGGATGGGTTGGTGGCAGAGCCTGGTGCCAGCGAATGCCGGGTGGCATGGGGCCCTTCAGACATCTGCATCCAGTGTGTTTCCATTTTTAAATGGAGCCACCAAGGGTGCAGACCAGCCTTGTCACGATGTAAGTGCAGGGGGTGGTTGGAAGGCCAGGCTTCTCCTGCACAGCAGGTGAAGCGGTGATGTCAGTCCGAGCGGGTAGGGCGAGGGTTTTTCCAGCCGTGTTCATTGAGCGTCTACCATGCTCCCAGCCACATTGGTGCTAGAGGGACATGAAAGAATGGGGTGCAGCTCGCTTGTCTGTGAAGGACCTGGGCCCTCTTGGGTAGCAAGACGTGTGAAATAGGTCGTAAGCATAAGAGGTGACCAGGTGCTCACGGAACGTGTCTGCTGCCAGGAAGGCTGCCAGGCGGCCCTGGAGGCATCAGCCCAGCCTCCTGATGTCGGAGACGTGGGCTGCTGACCCAGTGTCCCACCACAGGCATCACAGCCACGGCCACAACCTGAGGCCTGGCTCCCCGTGGCCCAACGCATCCCTCGTGTCGGCCTCTCCTGCTCCCGGTTCCCGCTCTGCTCACGCCCTCCCTGGGCGGCCTCTCCCGGGCTCGCCAGGAGCGTACCCGCCCCGCACAGCCCCGAGCTCCAGTTGTGTGTCTCCGTCTGAGTTCCGGGCACCGCCTCTTGGGGTCCCGCAGTGGCCTCACTATTTCCACCCCACGCTCTCCAGCTCTCTTACCTGTCTCCGTGGCGACTGTCCCCCCTGCCTGTCTAGTGCGGGGCCGGGGCA
>NW_007768551.1:0-201 GCF_000696425.1 Galeopterus variegatus | reverse complement strand
TCCCTCTGCTGCGGGAAGCAAGGGAAGACGGGTCTGCGTCCTGGAGTGCAGAGCAGGCCGTGTCCTGTGTGACCTCTGACCCAGTGTAGACCACATCTGTGCTCCTCCGATCTCAGCAGTTTACGCTTGTCACCAGAACGAGGACCTGCCTGTCACGATGTCATTTTCCTCTTAAGAGGGAGAAACACGCGGATGGGTTGG
>NW_007768550.1:5738-6105 GCF_000696425.1 Galeopterus variegatus | reverse complement strand
AGGAGGACCCAACTATATGCTGCCTTCAAGAGACCCAACTCACCTATAAAGACTCACATAGGGATTCCAAGATGGCGACGGGTCTGGAGCGGCTCTGCCAGGAGACAGTGCGATCCTGAGAGCTGTGCACTGTGATACCACAGTATTAATTGCATTTCCAAGAGCAACAAAAGGCGAATAATTCCTTCAACAACGATCCTACGTTGACAAACAAGCGGCAGCAGGTTCGAGGTTTTGGGGCCGACACAGAAGAGGACTCCTGAGAGCACCCAAGCCCTGCTGCGGGAACAAATGAGCAGCCCAGAAAACAAAGGCCAAGAAAGCAAGCAGACACGGAGTGAAACGCGCTGGACCGGCCCAACTCTGC
>NW_007768550.1:0-213 GCF_000696425.1 Galeopterus variegatus | reverse complement strand
GGATGTTGTATTCAAAGTGTAGAACGTGAAAAGGAAAAAAGATACGTTCAACTTACATCACCTCCACCAAAAAGCCTACCATATTGACACAAAACTGTGATAGATGTCCCTTCTGTGTGCTCCAATAGTGTCCTGTTTTATACTTATAATGGTATCTATGACAAGCATGGATATGTCATGGTATCTATGACACTGCCTGTTCATTTGTTTTTT
>NW_007768549.1:5238-6105 GCF_000696425.1 Galeopterus variegatus | reverse complement strand
CAGGTGGTCACCAGACTATACTCAGCAGGAGAGTTTACTCAAGATAGTAGTAGGACATAAATCTGTGGGCATAAAAATATAGGCCCAATGCATTCTAAAGGGTAAGTAAGGTATTGCTTATGAGCTTGCAAATTTGTATAACTATTTTGAAGGCAGTTTATCAATATATTTATTTTAAAACCATTAGTATCTAACTTTTTAACTTTTTTGTAATTTGACAAACAATAATTGTATTTAATATTCAATTTTTAGTCCCATTGTCTATTCCTGAAAATGAAAATTGAGGAAAAAATTAGAGATCTGCATTAAAACATACCTACAAGGATGTTTGTCCCAGTATTATCTATAACAGTAAAGTAAGATACTGGGGCACTGGTTAAATAAATATTGTAGTGAACACTGAGAAGCTCCACCAGATCTCTTTTCAATGAGGGACTTGCCCCATGTGTTGGGAGTGCTGTCAGCAGACAGCCCTTGGTTGTCATCACCTTTAGGGATGGCCTCAGCTGTAGACAGCCACTTCCTCCAAGATCATGGCCCTTCCTGCCACATCCAATGCCTGTTTGGTGTATAAAGTCCTGATCATCTCAGCCAAACTTGGGACAACTCTGAAGAGCTGCTCTAGCTCCTGAGCTCCCCACAGGTTGGATGAGGTTCTTTTGGAGTCTGCATCACAATGTGGCTTCTCCCTTTGCCCAGTACTGCTTCTTGCCCTTCCTTTCCACAGGTGTTGATCCCAGGGGTTTTTCCTAATAAGCATCTTGCACATGAATTCAGCCTCCAAGTCTGCTCCCCAGAGAATCCAACCTGAAACCAGTATATGTAGAGTATGCATAAAGCATATGTACTTCACAGGGCCTGGTTTTC
>NW_007768549.1:0-228 GCF_000696425.1 Galeopterus variegatus | reverse complement strand
ACCAGGAGCAGGGCTAGTTGGGCAATGTCTTGTAGAGAAAGGAGAATTTGAACTGGGACTTGTGGATTGAGAATGAGTTGCACAAAAAAGCCAACAAGGCAGGGATAGGGGCATGGACATCCCAGAAGGAAAGAGCTACAACCACAGTGAACATTGTGTACAGGTGGCAGGTGGTCACCAGACTATACTCAGCAGGAGAGTTTACTCAAGATAGTAGTAGGACATAAA
>NW_007768548.1:5447-6874 GCF_000696425.1 Galeopterus variegatus | reverse complement strand
GAAAGTTAGATTATCTTGATATATTCTGTATTTAAATCAGTATTTCTCTCTCTGTCCATCTTTCTCTCATAAAATCAAAATCTTTGGGCATGGTCCCCAGTTGGTAATTTTTAAAATGTCCTTGGATGATTCTTTTGTACATCTGAGTTTGGGACCTGTTAATTTACATTAATAAATAATAGAATTTTACTCAAGAATAAAAAAAGTTGAGTCATAAACAAATGAAAATATATTAGCCATTTTCTAGAAGGCAAGATTGACTACTTGTGATAGGGGAAAAAATAAGCAACTATAAGAGTTCAATAATAATTTAATGCTTATCACAGAATATAAAGTTGAAAACTGCAATACAAATGTTTTCTTTTCTTAAAAAAAAAGACTAAGAAATATATTGGAAGGAAATTATGACAAAGTTAATTATATTCTTTTTGGGATTACTTTTTTTTCTATGTTTTTCACTTTTCTCAGTCTCCACATTTTTTAAACAAACACAAACTTATAGTGAGACAAAAACAAAAAACAAATTATGTCAATTATTATTCATTATATTTATGAGTAATTTATTCATAAAACTTTAAATTTTGTTGAATATCATAAAATTATCTAAATAATTGTCTTCGTAAATTTTGTTATACGGAAAGACTTAAAGACATTGAAATGCCCTTTTTCTTTAATTATTTATATATATTTCTAAATATATATATTTAATTATATATAATATATAAATATATATTTAATTATATATATATATTTCTAAATACACACACANCTTTAACATTGCTGTGGCCTTCATCTTCAATATCATCTGGTCCCTTCTTAAAATGAATTATTCATGTGTAATCTGTTGATTTCTTTTGGGCATTATCCACATAAACTTTTTGTAAAGATCAATGATTTCATCATTCTTCCACCCATGCTTCACCACAAATTTGACGTTAATTCCTGCTTCAATTTTAGCAGAATTCTCATCGCTCTGATAGATGTTCTTTTCAAACTGATGTCATATTTTTCTTAGTGCCTCAAACTAGATCTTGTTCAGATATGTTATAACAAGTTACTACAAGTTTATTCTGGTAGAAAAATTTTTTGAAATGTATGTATAGTTTTTTTTTCATAATTTGCTTTTCCCATGTACTCTTTGAAGACACGTCATTTTTCTTCAGGTGGTATTTCCATCAGGGGTAAATTTTTTAAAATAGCTTTAAAAAATATGGCTCACATTTTCTTCCCTTTTTCCTTCCTCTCTCTAAGTTCACCTCTTCCCAACGCAGATAATCAGAATCAATTGTATGTATTCCTTTAACTTAGAGTATTTTTTTCTGCCATATTCTAGTTTCCAGGGGTATAGATGAGAATTCTGACACCATCTGATACATTTCCCTCTAAGGTACTTATTTATTTTTGTCTAGGAGCTCGTATTGTTTTCT
>NW_007768548.1:0-505 GCF_000696425.1 Galeopterus variegatus | reverse complement strand
TTTTTTTTTTTTTGTGACCGGTAAGGGGATCACAACCCTTGGTGTGGTGTCGCCTGCACCGTGCCCAGCCAGTGAGCGCACCGGCCATCCCTATATAGGATCTGAACCCACGGCCTCGGCGCTCCAAGCACCACACTCTCCCTAGTGAGCCACAAGGTCGGCCCTCTACATAGATTTTTTTTAAGGTGAATGGAATAATTTCTTAATGTACACACAATTTATATTACTAAATAGCCAATATAATTCTTTATAAAACTGAAACTTTGGCAGCATTCCAAAGAAAATCAACAAAATACTTTGACATATTCTGTAAGTTTATGGTCATTGCAACGAGACATAAACATAACAATATATTTCACAACAGTTATTTGTTACAGGAAGTACAAGTATGAAAACCAGTATATATGAACTGAAAAAGTCACTAGGATAAATATGAGTGTTCAGGAAAGTTAGATTATCTTGATATATTCTGTATTTAAATCAGTATTTCTCTCTCTGTCCATCT
>NW_007768547.1:5814-6105 GCF_000696425.1 Galeopterus variegatus | reverse complement strand
TATCCTTATTGGAATATGTCAGGACAGTCTCTGATACTTGGTTTTCAGCTATAGTTCTGGAGAATATATTTCTCTCAAACCCCATCAATTAAAAAAAAAGTTTGTTTTACATGAAACAGACAGCAGTACACGTTTATTGTTTTGACCATGAGCTATGTGAATTCTCCTCCTCTCCATCACAATAGTTGGCAGAAACCCTGATCATCTTAAAATTCTATATAATATTGCAGTAGTCCACTACATTGGTCCCTCATGCTAATTGGATATGGTAAGGAGGAAGGTGCAAGTACT
>NW_007768547.1:0-693 GCF_000696425.1 Galeopterus variegatus | reverse complement strand
ATATATATAAAACGACTTCTTTCCCAATCCTTCCCCAAAGAAATCTATAGTTATATATATAAGAGTGAAAGTTCACTGGACGAAAGGAAAGATCCAGATCTTTCTAGGGCAGTAATGCTTTGATACAGAATCTGAATTGACATTCAATCTAAAACGTGGGTCTGAAATGCATTGTGCCCCACTGGTTAGGATGAGTACTTACGGAGGCCAAGTGATAAACGGAATTATGGTCCAAACGTATCTCACTATGTGTGTAATAGGTCTGTGGTCATATCCTCCAGTCATTTCCCTGATCCCAAGTGCATAGGTGGGATGAATATATTTAGCAGCTGGCAGAATCCTCACATTATCTTAACTCTAGAGTAAATGATATTATGGTAAGAAGGACCAGGAAAAACCTCCTGAAACTCTCCTCTCAAACTATCGAGATAGTAAGTCAGCAGGAATACCACATCCCAGGAGGAATTGCAGAGATTAGTGTCATAACCATAGATATAAAATATGCTGGAGTGGTGATCCCCCACTCAGTGCAGCTGTATGGTGCCTGCAAATTCAGATGGATCATGGCAGATTAAGAGAAGTATGGTCACCCTCATGAAATGGCAGGACCAATTGCAGCTGTACCAGCTGTGTATCCTTATTGGAATATGTCAGGACAGTCTCTGATACTTGGTTTTCAGCTATAGTTCTGGA
>NW_007768546.1:5799-6105 GCF_000696425.1 Galeopterus variegatus | reverse complement strand
CTACACTGATTTGTTAATATTTTCACTTTTATGGTTTTGTGCCTCAATATTCATTTATAAATTCATATTTTAAAAGTTACCGTAAGAGAGTATGCTGAAGAATCCAAACATAAAATGAATTCAAGGTTTTGATGCAGGACAAACATTTTCCAAAAAAATGTTTTAAACTTAAAATAACAGTGGTTTTAATTCCAATGAACTGACAGTTTTTGAAAAAATAGTAGCTCCTGAGCTTATTATTCTTATAGTTCATGCTGAGCAAGAGAAACAAGGACCTCTGTTCATAGTGACATTATTTGGATAGAT
>NW_007768546.1:0-284 GCF_000696425.1 Galeopterus variegatus | reverse complement strand
GACAAGACAGTCCCTGAGCTTTATGAAATTCATACTTTCGAGAGGTAAATTCTAAGTATATCTTCTGCATTGGAGTATCCTCTCCCCACAAAACAATTTTACAGGAGTTTTAGCACATTTACATATTGGGTATGAGGCAATTTAAAAAAGAAGATGGAAAACAACAATAACTCCACATTTCTTTGCAACTTTCTTGTGATTATTGACGGTTGGCACTTCTTGTCTACACTGATTTGTTAATATTTTCACTTTTATGGTTTTGTGCCTCAATATTCATTTATAAA
>NW_007768545.1:5807-6105 GCF_000696425.1 Galeopterus variegatus | reverse complement strand
CAATCACCATATGCACATTTTTGTGACTGGTTTCTTTCACTGAACACACTGCCTCTTAGATGTAACCAGAATAACAACACATGTAGGAGGGAAAAGTCTGTATTAACTAAAAAGAATAAAGTCTGATTCCTTTTTGTAACTTGGTAATATTTTGTAATAAATAGAGTTTCAGTATGAATACACACCTGAAAATGGTGAAAGCGTGCTTCATTTCTCTCCTCTGCCATGCCTTCTTTAAGTGGATATGGTATGAGCAGGTGCATGAACATGTGTGAGATAGAGCTAGAGTCAAACTGAG
>NW_007768545.1:0-300 GCF_000696425.1 Galeopterus variegatus | reverse complement strand
GACATTTTTAAAAGTGTTATAACTTACGTAGAGGAAAGTGCACCAGTCTATAGAGTAAAGTGTAATTTTTTTAGTGTATTTATATACATGTGAAGCTGAAAAGTATTTCTATCCCCTCCAGAAGATTCCCTCATGCTTCTTCCTAGTCAGTATCTACTGGATATCTCATAGTAGCCACTATTTAATTTCTATCAACATAGACATATATATATTGCCTGTTCTTGAGCTTCATATAAATGCAATCACCATATGCACATTTTTGTGACTGGTTTCTTTCACTGAACACACTGCCTCTTAGAT
>NW_007768544.1:5894-6105 GCF_000696425.1 Galeopterus variegatus | reverse complement strand
AGCTTTACCCCAGAGAGAAACAGGAAAGCTGTGGCCACATTTGCAAGTGCTGTGGGAAAAGCAATGGTGGACCTCAGGTCCTTCAGGCAGAAAACTCCACAATGGGTGAGTTTATCCTCAGATTTTGATTTGAGATTGTGTGCTTCTTGGCAGATTTTAGCCCCAGATCTCCTCAAGAATAGAACTATAGAACACCATGTTTAACTCTGTT
>NW_007768544.1:0-521 GCF_000696425.1 Galeopterus variegatus | reverse complement strand
GGCTTGAAACCCAGAGGTGTGTCCTAAAGCCCAAACCCAGGGAAACTGAGCATCTCCTATTCAGTGAGATGCAGTTAAGATGGGGGAAATGCAGTGGCTTCTGGGCTTAGACCATCTGGTTCAAATATTGGCTCTGCTATTGACTAGCCATATAACCTTGGTCAAGTTGATTAAATTGTCCAAGCCTCTATTTATCTTTAAAATGGGCATGATAATAGCACCTACTTCATGGAGTTGTTAAGATGAAAATCTTCTGTCTGTGTTAACTGCTTAACAAAAAGGTTGGTCAACATTACAAAGGAAAGGGCAGTGACTGAAATGCTGGAGAGAGGTACAGGACCATCCTATTGTAATAAGGGTATGGAGATTGGGAAATGGTGCTCTGGTAGGTGTCCTCTCTTGTTCTTGTTCTGCTCCCACCCCAGTGCAACTCTTCTTAGTAGGCTTTCAGGGGACATGGGATTCCCTATACAGAGAAAAAACAAGACAGTATTTCCTGGGCAGACTGGCTCAGGAAGTAA
>NW_007768543.1:5894-6105 GCF_000696425.1 Galeopterus variegatus | reverse complement strand
CACCTCCCACCTCCCAGCCAGACCCAGGAGTCCCTGAATTGTCAGCTGATGTGCTTATTTGTCCCCACTCTGTATTCCCTTCTCTTCATACCTCTTTTGCAAAAAGCTTCAGGGAGTCCCTAACATCTCTGCTTCTTTACTAAATCCCCTCTATTAAAAAGTGCAAAGGTAATAAAGTGCCAGAACCAGCATTCTTTCTAGTTTGCACAAA
>NW_007768543.1:0-313 GCF_000696425.1 Galeopterus variegatus | reverse complement strand
TTTTTGTTTGTGCAAAGAAGGAAAATGGTGCAAAGATGTTTATTGTGTTTCTGTATTAAAGGGATGACATACTTGTGAAAGAGTAAAGGATGCAGAAAGAGAAAATGGAAGAAAAAGAAACAGAACAGAGAAGTGCTGAAGCAAGTAATGCTGAGAGATGGAAGGACAGAAAGAAAAACACGCATTGGCAAGAATTGATATATCAGTGAGATGGTTAATATGATAGACACATTCACCAGCCTCCACCCATCTCACCTCCCACCTCCCAGCCAGACCCAGGAGTCCCTGAATTGTCAGCTGATGTGCTTATTTG
>NW_007768542.1:5594-6105 GCF_000696425.1 Galeopterus variegatus | reverse complement strand
ATCTGTCATTTGGGGTCTCTAAAGGCATGCCAAGCACCTGCTGAAGCACCCCTTGGCTGGGCTGTGATGGAGCCTCCATGCCCAAGTGTGGTCCTTGAACCAGTAGCATCTGCATCTCCTAAGACCTTGCTGGAAGTGTAGAATCTTGGTCCTCCCCCCCATATTGAACATCAGAATCTCTTGCACATCATAGTTTGAGAAGCACTGTTATAAAGCAGGTGCGCAGACGTCTCTGTGATTAGAATTACCTACGGCTCCTATGAAACGGAGCTTCTCAGATTCCTCCCTGAAGGTTCTGGTCCAGGGAGCCAGAGATGGCGCCTAGGAATGTGCATCTAACAAGTGTCATGTGGTTCTTATTAACATGGATGTTTGGGAAATACTCCTTTGGGGGTTGTTTATGCCCCAGTTAATGGGTTGGATTCAAAATCTGAAGCAGCTTCCAACTCTGATTGTTAGATTCTCCAGAAATTGTGTAACTTTTGTGGGCAAGTGTTAGGGTTTCCTTTAT
>NW_007768542.1:0-341 GCF_000696425.1 Galeopterus variegatus | reverse complement strand
AAGTGCCCTGTCTGTCATGCTGAGAGTTTGGACTCAGCAAAGAACAATGAAACTCTCTCCCCTGGCAGATACTCCATCCGGAGGACTAGTGACAAGGGCCAATTCTTCCGAATAACCAAGCAAGGGAACATTTACAATGAGAAAGAACTGGACAGAGAAATCTACCCCTGGTACAACCTGACTGTGGAGGCTAAAGAACTGGATTCTAGTGGTGAGTGGCCCCATCTGCCAGGGGACCTGGGCTCTTTTCCTTTTCCCTCATTCTTTCAAAACTGGCATAATCTGTCATTTGGGGTCTCTAAAGGCATGCCAAGCACCTGCTGAAGCACCCCTTGGCTGGG
>NW_007768541.1:5764-6105 GCF_000696425.1 Galeopterus variegatus | reverse complement strand
ACATAAACTGGGAAAGATAATTAAGCTTTGTATGTTCATATGAACCTTGTTGTAGCTGAATGCACACTTTGGTTTCCTTGGTATGATCATTTAAAGACCCTTAGAGAAAAAGGAAAAAATGCTTTTAGCAAGTTGTCATTTAGTGACTTGCATTTGTAAATGCTTCCCTTGTAAGTATACAGAGAAGGAATTAAATGTTTACTCAAAATAGTATGTGACATTCTTTTCTTCATGTGACTCTCAGGCAAGTTTTAAATCCAAAATAGCAGCATGTTGAAATAAACATGACCCAAGATAGTTTTGGGAATGAGGAAGTTGATACTAATCAGAAAATTGCACAT
>NW_007768541.1:0-435 GCF_000696425.1 Galeopterus variegatus | reverse complement strand
ACATCATTAAATCTAAATCAAATTTTTATTGTGATATCATCAAAGTAAAATTCTTTTTAAAGTGTAAAATATAATATTTATTGGGATGGAAAAAAAAATCCAACTGAAATGTAAGTATGGTATCTAGATATGATTTTAATCTACTAAGGCCGTAAGTTAAATGCCCCCTTCCTCAATTATGTAATTCTTTGAAATATGGGAAAATACAAATTGACTTTTTTACATGTTTCACATATTTAACTACACTAAATATATTTGGACTGTAAGATGGGATGTTGAAATGTAAGTAAATGTGCAGTGATCAGTTAAGTTCAATTTGTCATACTCAAGCAGGTACAAATATATACTACCATAAGCAGAGTTTAGACAAAGCAACATAAACTGGGAAAGATAATTAAGCTTTGTATGTTCATATGAACCTTGTTGTAGCTGAAT
>NW_007768540.1:5522-6105 GCF_000696425.1 Galeopterus variegatus | reverse complement strand
TTTTTTCCCCTCATATTCTGCCAAAGGACCTTTCTCTAATTTGCAAATGTCTATGAAAATCTGACAAAGATACACAACTCACATCATCTAATGACACACTCCACAAACTGCCCTTCGGGAAGGAAGAAAGCCATATATGATGCTCCTTGACACAGGCATCTGGTCAGCACACGCTACAGGGATCAGATGGTAATCCTGCCCTGTTCTGCGCCAAGCTGGGCTGCAATAATTGGCTTCAGACAGGCAGCTGCTGCACACTGTTCGCGGCTCACCTGGTGCACAACAGCCTGAGCTCAGGAAACGGTCCCTCCAAGGCCACAGCTGCAGCAGCTTCCCAGGGAACACATACCAGGACAGAGTCACCTGGGGAGACACGTGCACACTCTACTACCCCACCCTTCACCCTGGCAGTCTCTCCCAGGGCCGGAGCTTTCATCCAATTAACTTCCCAACCTGGCAGTTACTCTGAGCTCCAAACAAGGGCATGTGTGCACTTTGAAGCAGATGAAGTCTGTCTTTTGGGATTGTTCCACTTTTCCCTTCCTGGGACAGCTCTTCCTACAACCAAGTACTACAATAGTTA
>NW_007768540.1:0-356 GCF_000696425.1 Galeopterus variegatus | reverse complement strand
GTCACTGGAAGGATCCCTCCTTCACTAGGAATCAATAAACTGGGTTTGGATTGACCAATGACAGGCTTCGGGGAGTTTAATCAGCAGGATACAGTCTCTAGGCAGCTGATAACCCCTGGTATACAGACACAGTTGGATTTCTGGACCTCAGTGGCCACCCTGTGAAGCCACCACCTGGCCATGTGATGTACGTGGTTTGACCAAGGCCAAGAGCACACTGTCAGGAGATAGTTGGTCAGGACTCGGGCTCTTGGGATTATTAAAGTGAGCAGTCTGGGTCAAGGAGGAACAGTGATTTTTTCCCCTCATATTCTGCCAAAGGACCTTTCTCTAATTTGCAAATGTCTATGAAAATC
>NW_007768539.1:5743-6105 GCF_000696425.1 Galeopterus variegatus | reverse complement strand
TATAACATTATGGAAAAGGCAAAACCATGGAGATAAGTACAAATATCGATGGTTGCCAGGGGTTTAGAGGGAGATTAGAATGAATAGGCAGAGCACAGAGGATTTTTCAGGGTAGTGAAACTATGCTCTATGATACTATCATGGTGGATACATGTCGTTAAACACTTGTAAAAACCCATAGAATGTACAACACCAAGGGTGAACTCTAATGCAAAATATGGGCTCTGCTCTGGATGATAATTATGTGTCAAGGTAGGTTCATTAACTATAATTAATGTAGCACTCTGGAGTGAGATGTTGACCATGGGGAGGCTTTGCATGGAAGGGGCACCAGATATGTAAGAATTCTCTTTATTTTCTGT
>NW_007768539.1:0-380 GCF_000696425.1 Galeopterus variegatus | reverse complement strand
AATGCAAAAGGGCACAGCTGCTATGATAGACAGTTTGGTAATTTCTTATAAAACTAAACATGCTCTTACCATATGATCCAACAATCACACTCCTAGGTATTTACCCAAAATAACTGCTGAAATTTGGAATTAACCAAGATATACTTTATTAAGTGAATGGAAGAGCATACTGTGGTACATTTAAACAATGAAATATTATTCGGTGCTAAAAATAGATGAGCTATCAGGCCATGAAGAGATATAGAGGAAACTTAAATGTATATATCACTAAGTGAAACAAGTCAATCTATAAAGACTACCTACCATATTATTCCTACCATATAACATTATGGAAAAGGCAAAACCATGGAGATAAGTACAAATATCGATGGTTGCCAGGG
>NW_007768538.1:5749-6105 GCF_000696425.1 Galeopterus variegatus | reverse complement strand
ACCATTAGGCTGCAGGATGTCAAAAGTGAGGGAGGTTCTATATGTGTGGGGACTGGGTGTACGGGAACTCTGCAGTTTCACAGCTCAATTTTGCTGTGAACCTAAAACTGCTCTTAAAAATAAGCCTTATTAACTAAAAATTTTGTTTATGCATAAGAATACACAAATGATTACTTATAATAGCAAACGTTTGTAAACAACCTTACAGTCCAATGGGAGAGAAATGGCTGTATGGATTACATCCCACAACCACTCACGTTATATTTATGAAGCATTTATAATAAGCAGGGCAAATGCTGAGAAGTTGAAAAGAGCAGTATATACAATTATATGAACAGAATGATAAAATTATGTAC
>NW_007768538.1:0-560 GCF_000696425.1 Galeopterus variegatus | reverse complement strand
TGTTTATAGCAGCTTTATTCATAATTGCCAAAACTTGGAAGCAACCAAGATGTCCTTCAGTCGGTGAATGAATAAATAAACTGTGGTACATGTAGACAACAGAATATTATTCAGTGCTAAAAAGAACTGAACCATAAAGCCATGAAAAGTCATGGTGGAAAGTTAAATGTCTATTATTAAGTGAAGGAAGCCAATCTGAAAAGGCTACATACTGTATGATTCCAACTATATGACATTCTGGAAAATGCCAAACTACGGAGATAGTAAAATGATCAGTGGTTGCCAGTAGCTAGGGGAAAGGGTAGGATGAACAGGCAGAGCACAGAGGATTTTTAAGGCAGTGAGACTATTCTGTACTTTACTACAACGGTGGATACATGTCATCATATATTTATCAAAACTCACAGAGTGTATAATACCAAAAGTGAACCCTAATGTAAACTCTGGCCTTTGCATGATAATGATGTGTCAGTGTAGTTTCATCAATTGTAATAAATATACCATTAGGCTGCAGGATGTCAAAAGTGAGGGAGGTTCTATATGTGTGGGGACTGGGTGTA
>NW_007768537.1:5896-6105 GCF_000696425.1 Galeopterus variegatus | reverse complement strand
TATAGTTATTTTTTCCTGTCATGTCCTTTTCAGGCTTCGATAGCAGGGTAATGCTAGGTGGGTAAAATGAATTTGGAAGTGTTCCCTCTTCTTCAATTTTTTTGGAAGATTTTTAAAAGTATTGGTATTCATTCTTCTTAAATGTTTGGTAGAATTCACCAGTGAAGCTATCAAATCCTGGGCTTTTATTTGTTGGGGGGTGGGAGGTT
>NW_007768537.1:0-415 GCF_000696425.1 Galeopterus variegatus | reverse complement strand
GGTTGCGATCCGTTGCCGGACACGAAAAAAGACAAAAAGGAAGAAAAAAAAAAAAAAAAGATCTTAGCTTTTCACAGTTCAGTATGACATTAGCTATGGGCTTGTCATATACGACCATTATTGTGATGAGGTAGATTCCTTCTATACCTAATTTGTTAGAGTTTTTATCATAAAAGTGTTGAATTTTGTCAAGTGCTTTCTTTGCATCTATTGATATATATGATTTTTATCCTTCATTCTGTCAATGTGACATATCACATTTCTTGATTTGCATATATTGAACCATCTTTGCATTCTGGGGAAAAGTCCTACTTGGTCATGGGGTATAATCCTTTTAATGTTGTATTTGGTTTGCTAGTATTTTGTTGAAAATATTTGCATTTATGTTCATCAGGGATATTGGCCTTGACCTATA
>NW_007768536.1:5794-6105 GCF_000696425.1 Galeopterus variegatus | reverse complement strand
GTGAGCGACACTTTCACACATGGCTGGTGGAAATGTAAATAGAAATGATTGTTTTGGGAATTGTTTACATATGTATATCATGAGACCTGAACATGTATAGTCTCTCACCCATACACTCACTTTCAGCAATGTAGCCTAAGGAAATTATCAGAGATGTGAGCAAGAGTGAATGCACAAGCGCTGCAGCACTGTATACGACACAATAAAACCAACCGATAAATGTCCATCGGTATATAAGGAAATCACAGTCAATTATGCAACCGTTAAATACAGTGTTTTAAAAGTCACTGTAGTGGAGTGATGTCAGCAAA
>NW_007768536.1:0-377 GCF_000696425.1 Galeopterus variegatus | reverse complement strand
AAAACTTGAGAATGTGAAATTAGAAGTGCTTTTAGAGCCCTGTATTTTCAAATATTTGCAATCGTTACCATTAAGGCTTCTTAATCTTACTATGTAAATAGCTCTTATAAATAAATACAAAGGCAGACACCCACAACAAAGAGCATTTACAAGAAATTCACAGAAGAAGAATTGGCAACATCAAATAAATGCCTTAAATATTTTGGCCTAGCTGATAATCAGAGACATGTAAAATAAAACAATGAGATAATATATTTTTTTCCTACCTACTTAGTAAATGTCTTACGTGATAATACCCACTGAGGATAAGACAGCGGTGAGCGACACTTTCACACATGGCTGGTGGAAATGTAAATAGAAATGATTGTTTTGGGAAT
>NW_007768535.1:0-6105 GCF_000696425.1 Galeopterus variegatus | reverse complement strand
AAGTACCAGGCCTCTCTGGGGACCTGGACTAATGCCTCCTGAGGCCCCTGGCTCAGCTGTGGCAAGCTAATAAGGTTACCCTGAAGCAGATGCAGTTGTTAATACAGATGTGGCATGGGACCTCCTGAGGCAGGTCACAGTCATGATAACTCATGGTAATATGCAATATACTCATTATGAAAGCTTGTGACGGGAGCACCGTAAACCAGAGGCATCATAGCACGTCACGCTCCCTTTGTCTCCTTCTCCCTCAATTTACCTGATGGAAGGCAGGTTGGAAGTACCAGGCCTCTCTGGGGACCTGGACTAATGCCTCCTGAGGCCCCTGGCTCAGCTGTGACAAGCTAATAAGGTTACCCTGAAGCAGATGCAGTTGTTAATACAGATGTGGCATGGGACCTCCTGAGGCAGGTCACAGTCATGATAACTCATAGTAATATGCAATATACTCATTATGAAAGCTTGTGACGGGAGCACCGCAAACCAGAGGCATCATAGCACGTCACGCTCCCTTTGTCTCCTTCTCCCTCAATTTACCTGATGGGAGGCAGGTTGACTGACAATTTTCTTAAGACACACACACACACACACACACACACACTCACACACACACACTCACACACACACACACACACACACGGTGGTTGGGGTAGTTTTGTCTGGGATGCATTTCCTCCAACACACAGGATTCTAAATCCTTCTAAGGCAATTAAAGTTATTTGGGAAGTACGTACAGAAAATCTCATGGAAATCAAGTGTGACAGCTGGTGTGAGTGTCCAGATAAAGGAAATGCCACTATTTATGGACATGATGGAGGGGAGTGGTTTTTGGCAGCTAGTTTCAAGTTTCATAGTGTGTGGTGAAATGTCTAATACTGTGGATGAAGGCTGATTATAAATAAAATGCTGTGCTTCTTCAACTCTTCCCACTAATCACTATCTGAAATAACACTTTGAAGAAGATAGACGTAAACTACTGGATTTAATTTTACTTAAAATCCTATTGAAGAGAGCGAGCTGATTCGAAGCTTACAAAATCACAGAATGTCCTGAATGATGGAAGATCGAATGTACGCTGCACACGGAAACAATAACTTTTAAAATTGCACGCCAGTAACCTACTTAATGCAGGAAAGCACTGAATAATGTACAGAGTAGGTTAAGCACTCAAAGAATCTGATTTGTTTGATATTTTCTGACTAATAGGGCACTGCAACCCTTTTGCTACTAATATTCTGATTTCTAGCCCTAGAAGACGGACAAGCAGGTTGACTTCAGAAATTCCCCAACCACTTCGTTAACAAGGATGGCGGGTTACAACATGGTAAGCAGTAGCTTCTGGACACATGGGAACTGCCTTCTGTGGGATTTGCAACCTTCCCAATCCTCAAGGGAGTGGGGGTGCAGAATAGAAAATGTGAGCGGAGTTAAACCTCCTTTGTGAATCTTGTTTTCCCAAGAGAAACTCTACTGCTCAGTCATAGTTTAGCTCATCTGAACCAGTTTCCCTTCCTCTATAAGTGGTCATGACGAGAACAATATTGTGCTCTAATTTGAAATCAAATGTTCAATGTTACAAATGATGGCTTCAGTGCAGTTAGAATTGATGGGGGAAAAGGCCTTAACATTCACACATAGGGATAACCACCATTCTGAGATACTTGCAAATGAAGACCTGTAAAAATAAGCTTCAATCAAATGAAACATAAAAAACAAAAAGATAAGAATAAGGACATAAAAGCAAAGCATGATTTCAAATACACTATTATAATGTATGGATGTGGGATTCTATAATTCAAAGGCAACATTTCTAAATAACTTTCACATCACAAGATCTATTTCTGCAACACATAAAACCAATGTAAATTTCATCATTTAAGTTTCCTCATTCATTCATTCAATCTATGCATCAGTCATCTATTCAACAAACATCTATTTCTGCAACACATAAAACCAATGTAAATTTCATCATTTAAGTTTCCTCATTCATTCCTTCAATCTATGCATCAGTCATCTATTCAACAAACTTCTCTTTTTTTTTTTTTCCTTTTTGTCTTTTTTCATGTCCGGCAACGGATCGCAACCCTCAGTGTCGCGCCCGTACCGGACCGGGACCGGCAACGGGATCGCAACCCTCGGTGTTGCTCCCACACCTCGCTCAGCCAGTGAGCGGGAACCGGTCCGTATGTGGGATCCGAACCCTCGGCAGGAGCGCCACCGCGCCCCCAAGCGGCGCACTGTAGCAGTGCGCCACCGGGCAGGCCCCTCAACAAACTTCTCTTGCATGCAAATACACTTTAAAATGTATTCTATTAAGATATTAGAGATTGTAAGCAAGTCCAATAGGGCTTGGCCATCAGAACAGACAATCTGTTATTTGATATAAGAATCCAGTGAAGATGATTGCCTAGGATATTTCAATAACAAAATCCATATCTAACGTAGGTATGGGTTTAGAGTTGGATGTGGCTCCAGGAAGAAACAAAAAAAGTGGTAACTGAAATAGACTAAAGTCAATTATGTTTGTGACGAGTATTTTCATCATAGAACAAGATACTTATATTGTAGGTACAATTCTTTAAGCTGTGTCTTACAGTGGCCATTAGGTCAGATTTTTGGTCTGTAGTTAACAAGACTGCAGAGTTTCATAGGGTAAACCTGATTCACCTGAGCCTTAAACTATGTTCATTATTTATTTCAACTATAAAGATCAAAATAAAATAGCACTTGTGTATATTTTTCTCAGTTGCTTCATGTCTATTTTACTCTTTCATTAGTGGGGAAACAGGCAAGAAAAGACTATGATTCAAGATCACACAGCTAGTTAGTGGCTGAATTAGATCTAGAATGTTGGCTTTCTTATTGATGACCCAGGGTTTATATACCTTAGATCCTATGGCTTTGATTGATCTTAAATTACCAAAGTTAGCATAGTCAATAATATCAGAGAAGAAAACAGAGCATAGTACGAAAAGTAAAATGGATCCACATATGTTCTGTGCAAGGCAACTATGGCCTGAATCAAACAGAACAGTGCAAACTGATTAGCCATACAGATAACCATCTTCTTCCAATTTATAATAAATTGATAGCAGTATTTTTTATGACAAAGATGGTTCAAAGATTTAAAAGTTGCCGGACACACTAATGACAATTAAGATCAGCCTGGTTTATATCAAGCCCCTTTTTAGCACTATGTTATTGGTTTGGTCCGACACCATCCCCTGCAGTGTGTGGAGACAGGCCAGGAGTGTGAGGGCTGCAGAGCAGAGCAGGAAGAAAATCAACTGTGAAATTGGTAATTTTATT
Organism: Galeopterus variegatus; assembly: GCF_000696425.1. NCBI lineage: Eukaryota > Metazoa > Chordata > Mammalia > Dermoptera > Cynocephalidae > Galeopterus > Galeopterus variegatus. The sequence goes on along the minus strand of NW_007768535.1, from coordinate 2,796 downwards.
GAGTTTCACGGGGGGCTTTGTTGTTAAAGACACAATGCAATTGGAACAGAGCGCCTGTGGTAACACCATGTACACAGTGCCCATTTCATGGCCAAAGGTAAACTGCCTCTAACCAAAAGTTATACATGCACAATACATCCCTCCTCGAGAGCATTTTGCCAAAGTGGAATAATGGATCCAATGAAGGATGAATGGTTACGTTGCAGGGATGGGGGCTTTGCCAAAAGCACAGGTAGACCGGTGTGTCTTTCCCTACCAACATCTCAGAAGGTTCCTTTTCTGAATAGGGCCTCCCAGATTGGGTTTATAGAAAAGCTGCCCTTTCACTATAAATAATAGGAAGGTCCCAGAAGGAGTACGTGAGAAAGACAGGGGCAGAAGGAGAGGACAGACCGAAATGTAATGCCTGAGCAGCTGAAATCATTTGGTACTCTCAATCCCCCAGGTAAAATAAGAATTAAACATAGCTAACAGGATATTACTCCCAGTTGGAAAAGATCTGCTTGCTGGCAATGTGAAAGTGAAGCTAACAACAATTGGTGTTTGTTCTAGGGTGGTATTTCCCTCCCTACAAAAGCGTGAAGTAGGAATAGTTAAATAAAGTATGCCGGTGAACTGCTTAAATACATTTGCAGCTTCTGTGCCTTCCACGGCTATCCTCGTAGTGGGTTAATTTGGTGTCAGATGGAAGGATGCCTAAAGATGTTCAAGAAGTCAAGACGGGGCAGGACAGCCAGCCCTGGTAGGTGAGGTTAAGTGGCGGTGAAAGCAGGAACACTTTCATTCTTTGAGAGGAGAGAGTGTACAGAAAACGCTTTCTCCCAGACAGCACTTGAGTCCAAACAGCAAGCTACTATTGCAAGAGGCTTTCATTTTTATCTTGCATTTTGACTACATTTTTGCAAGGAAAGAAACTAGGAAAATCAAAACAGCCCAGTTTAATTTAAACTGCATGCGGGTGTAGCAATGCTGTACTTTCCTACGTGGGGGCACATCTCAGGAAATTTTGCCCTCCCCCTGGGACTAAGTTGTCACGGTTGGCTTCTCCCCATACACGGGAAGTATTTGGGTCAGACTATGTGTGAAAAAGGAAGGAAAAGGTGGTTACATTGCCAGGAGATCACATTGTTACCCCTCCCTTTACCCCCCAGGAGAGGGGCACTCAGTTCACTATTCATGCTGAAAGTGACAGAAGATGACCAGCTGGCATTTTTCACTCATTTATTTTTTGTGCAATCATTATAATAGTTACACTCACCAGCGCAGTATAAATACAATACACCTGGATATGTCTACATTTCCAGGATATAGATGAGGGGTATTAATTCATTTTCAGTAGAGAAAACAATGAACACAATGTTGTGCTCTTTCCAAAAGATACAACTTGTGTGTTCGTGTGTGGCCAAGTATGTCAGAGCATCTGTATATACCAGTTTCACTTTCAAACACGCATTCAAACTGAAGCAGTCTTTTAACACCCGTATGGTTTTTCAGTTGCACTGTATTCTATGCTGCTTTTCTTTTTCAAAATGCAATTAATATGGTTGTGTGTTAAATGATTCAGTGAAAGTAAATCTTTTATATTCAGGTAAGCAATTCAGCCTTGTAAGGTTTTATGGGAATTAGATTTTTTTGAAGTCTGGGTTGAGCATGCCCATAACTCTGACAGAGCCCTGCAGGCTCTTGTCTTCACCTTCAAATCATAAGACAGAGAAATCAAGCTCCCTCTGTGCTCTCAATTATACCAAAAAACACGGAGCAGAAGTCTTCAGTAATTCAATCCCTGTGGAAGCGTCTTCGCACTGTTTGCACTGCTGGAACTGCTGACAGCAGCAATCCCACCATCCCCCCGGTAGACTGTCAGAGTTCCTCATACAGAGTGAGCGGCTCTGCGCTGTCCCAGGGCTCCTCCTCCAGAGACCTCAGAGCACATGCATGACTTTTGATGCTCGCTTCATACAGTGGCCAAGAGGCCAAAACACATCACAATGAGAGTTCTCATACTCTTACAAGGTGCTTTGTACTCAAAGTAATAAGTTCTGTGGCTACATGTGGGCCTGAGTTGGTGTAATTTAATCACAAGTACAGCTGCATAAACACTGTACTAAGGAATGTCTGCCTGCAATTGGATTCTTTCTTTGAAAACACACTGTAGAAAATTCCTGAGTGCCATTTTCCATATGGTTAATGAGCAAATGTATCATGACCAGCTTTTAAAAGTAATCTTAATTTATGAGTTGTAGCGTTTCTAGCACATGTGCACAAGAACCTACACACACCCTGCGTTCCTCCTTATCACGCAACGCCACTTCATCGTTTTCTGCCAGACGACACCAAAAAGAACCACTGTGTGTTCAATTGGCTTAAATCATCAGTCACAGCCTATAGGTGACATCCCAGCCGCTGCCAACCTCTTCCAATCTCTCTCCCCCACCAAAAAAAGTATTATAGGTATGTTAGTCCACATGTGACACAAAAGTGCTATTCATTTAAAAAAGTTTCACTTTATAAACACAGATACGAAAAAAACCTTTCAAAAAAATCCTCCCATCCCAAACTCTGCTATTATATCACATTCAAGTTTTTCCATTCTTTTTAATGAAATAAAAGACAGAGGGTAGAGATTATTCTACAAATCACACCTGTTGCTATATATTTCAGCCCCTACCCTTTGACTATAGCTCAAATGGGAAACACAAATTAAATGAATTCCTAACACGATATTCAAAATTCCGAAGTAGCTGAGTAAATTTGGAATTCACTAGATAAATAGAATTTGTTTCAGTGTGTATGCTG
>NW_007768534.1:5732-6105 GCF_000696425.1 Galeopterus variegatus | reverse complement strand
GTTTAATAGAGGTGCTTTTTTTATAGTAGAAGTAGTTCAGAGGTGAATGAAAACATGCTCACAGAAACTAAAAAGCACTGGAATATACATTACCCCATTTTTTATATTTGTCTCCCACCCTAATGACATATTTCTGAGATCAAATAGTTTGATATCCCCATTGTCATAGCCAGCACAAACAACACGTTCCTCTTGATTATAAGCATTGCCTGGAAATCAGGATACATTTCAGATTTTATCAATGCGAATTTGAAGGCTGCTAAAAAAAACTTATGCAACTACATAGATGAGGATATTTCAAGAAAAGTTCATGGAAAGATTTTCATTATCTTTTAATTCTATTTTTCCATGAACTTTTTGAAGTACCCTCATA
>NW_007768534.1:0-245 GCF_000696425.1 Galeopterus variegatus | reverse complement strand
AATGACATCTCACTTTTCTTTTAAAACAATTTCCTCATGGTCTTGGGCAGCCATTAAAAAAGTAGCCAAATCAATTAAGGTACCAATTCTCTCATATACCGCTCATGAAGCCACCCAAATTCTGATTCCATGATAGCCATTCAGAGCAGCTCTGGACTCCAAAAGACCTGTCCCCTGTTGGTCGCTGCAGGGTGGAAAAGCTGCATTGGAGCCCTTGGAACTCTCTACACTACTCAGCGGATGGA
>NW_007768533.1:5841-6105 GCF_000696425.1 Galeopterus variegatus | reverse complement strand
AAAATGACAGGACACTTTTTGGTAAGTGATATTATTTTAGTTCGTTCTTGATGCTATAACAAAATACCTTAGATTTGGTAATTTATAGACTATAGGATTTTATTTCTCACATTTCTGGAGGCTGAGAAGTCCAAGATAAAGGAGCTGGGAGGTTCAGTGTATGGTGAAGTCTCATTCTCTTCTTCCAAGATGGCACCTTGTTGCTGCGTCCTCACATGGCAGAAGGGATGAACACTGTGTCCTCACATGGTAAAAGAGATGGGA
>NW_007768533.1:0-239 GCF_000696425.1 Galeopterus variegatus | reverse complement strand
TCCTAGGGGCCCCCATGACCATCTTATTGGTATGCAAAAGACACTCTTATCACTCCAGAGATTCCAAGGAGTTTTAGGAGAGGCATATCAGAAAATGGGGATGAAAACCAAGTATATATTTTACAATATCACAAATGCTAAAGGAGTTTGTATTTATTTGTTGGTAGGTAAGTCATGGAAAATGACAGGACACTTTTTGGTAAGTGATATTATTTTAGTTCGTTCTTGATGCTATAACA
>NW_007768532.1:5750-6105 GCF_000696425.1 Galeopterus variegatus | reverse complement strand
GCAAAGCCTACTATGTGCCAGGCACTGTTGCTTCAGCAGAGATGCCTGGTCTCTTTCCCCAAGGAGCACACATGGAGATGGGAGGCTGGAGCTAGATAGAAACCAACTACACAGGCAAAGCAGTAAATAATTGCCCTTTGCAATTTAGGCTATAGGGATGGGGGGCTGAGACAGAGAATGACAGAGGGGGGAAGAAGTGGCATTGGTGAGCAGTATTTAAACTGAGACCTATAAGAGAAAGATTCAGCCTTGTGATGTGAAGCGCTCTCCAGGCAGAGGGAAAGGCGTGTGCAAAGCCCTGTGGCAACTTGCCAGTTGTGATTAATTTTGGCACCTGAGGAAGACAGTGTGCGTT
>NW_007768532.1:0-212 GCF_000696425.1 Galeopterus variegatus | reverse complement strand
GCTGAATTTTGCAGAATGAACAAATAGCCAGGGCTAGACTAAGGAGGGGCATTCAGACCGAGGTGAAACATACAAGACAGAAAGGAGGCACACCCCTGGGACAGTCAGAGAGCAGGCACTCATTCATTCTTTGCTCATTCCATAACTATAAGCAAAGCCTACTATGTGCCAGGCACTGTTGCTTCAGCAGAGATGCCTGGTCTCTTTCCCCA
>NW_007768531.1:5728-6105 GCF_000696425.1 Galeopterus variegatus | reverse complement strand
GAGGTCCTAACTCAGTCTCTGTTTTGTTTCGTGTTTGCTGTATTAATTGTAATACACAATAGCTGTTTACAGTTGCTATCATTAATGGCTTTATGGTCCCAGCATAAGCAGCAGCAGGGTGTGGAGCAGAGACCACCAGACTTGTAAGTAGAATGGAAGTGGGTTTGAGTTCCAGCTCCACTGTCACCAGTCTCTCATTCATCACTCCAAGATCGAGCTTCCGAATCTCAGGAAGAGCCCATTTCCAGCTTCCTGGATGCACGGGGAGTTTACACGAGATGGAGGGCTCATGAGCTCAAAGGCTTCAAGGTGGGCTCCAGAAATGACTGATACTGTTGGGTGTCAGACAGCAGGGAGTGGTGGGGACCTGGGCAGCA
>NW_007768531.1:0-238 GCF_000696425.1 Galeopterus variegatus | reverse complement strand
GCAACTTGTTATACAAAAAAAGCACACATTTTTTGTCTTTGTTGTATGGAAGTTTTGGTACCTGTAGAAGAGAATGCACAGATGCTGAGCAACAAAAGGGATGGACTTGGTCAGTTAGAAGCTGTGACTATCAGCCCCAAACTGACCCTCCGTCCACTGCTTTGCAATGCTGGGACCGGGGCTGTCTGCACTGCACTACTGCTTTGCAATGCTGGGACTGGGGCTGTCTGCACTGCAC
>NW_007768530.1:5769-6105 GCF_000696425.1 Galeopterus variegatus | reverse complement strand
CACACCCAATCCCACTTCATTCTCTTGACAGGGCTTCTGGGCGGGGTCATCCTCATGTTGCAGGGAGACCGAGGCTCAGGGAGGCTGCCAGGTACGTGGTTGATGGACACATGAGGCCTCTGCCTGTCAGTGCGGCTGCTGCATTGCTGCTGTCGATGGAGATGTTGGTTTTTCTTTTTTCTCTCAGTTGGAGCATGCACTTTTTCTTTTTTTTCTCAGTCGGAGTTATTCACTGGAAGCATGCTTTTCATGTGCTGGAAACTTCTTGGGGATCTATTTGGATAAAACAAGACTTACTTCCAGGCGAGAGCATCACACTCAGTTGGGGACCGGGGG
>NW_007768530.1:0-236 GCF_000696425.1 Galeopterus variegatus | reverse complement strand
CCCCTGGCTGTCCGTGGTCTTACCTCCCCGTTGCCCTCCACCTGCTGTGTCTTGTGCTGGCCTCCTGGCATGGTCAGAGCAGTGTCCTGCCCTGTTGGTGGATGCAGTCCCCTTCTGGAATGGCCTGGGGGTCCTTGGGAGTACAAGTGCCTGCAGCCCCCGCCCAGGGCTTCTGCACACCCAATCCCACTTCATTCTCTTGACAGGGCTTCTGGGCGGGGTCATCCTCATGTTGC
>NW_007768529.1:5784-6105 GCF_000696425.1 Galeopterus variegatus | reverse complement strand
CAGTCCTAGGAATGGGAAACCCCAGCTGAGGAAGGGACTGGGGAAGGCATCGTAAGGCTCTTCCCAGCCCACGCTGCCCTCCAGCAGGACTTCAAAGTCCTTTGTGTGGCCAGAGGAGGTGTCTAGCTGAGGCACTCCCCCACACTTTATACGAGCTCCCTTGAAAAGATCAGGTGGCCGAGGATCATGTGAAGAGTGGCTGGGGCAGTCCCCTCCCACTGGAGCCCTCAGTCACACTCCACCTTGCCCCCTCATTCTGGAAGAGGTGCTGACACAGGGCACAGAGTTGGGGTAATGGGGTTGGACATGTGCTGGATAAAC
>NW_007768529.1:0-529 GCF_000696425.1 Galeopterus variegatus | reverse complement strand
ATGCTGGAAAGACAGGTTGCTCTTTGTCTCCTGCTCTGAGCTGACAGCAAACTCCTGGAGCAGTGGTAGGCATGTAGAGGAGGCCTGGGCTGATGCCGGGGGTGCGGAGCCCGGGTTGCAACACACACCTGCGCAGGGCTGGGCTCCTCCACGGCTCTTCCCGTCATACATAGGGATGAGTTCTTTGAAAGACTCAGAGCAGGGGCCCATGCTGGCCAAGTCCAGCTCTTGGACACCCCAGCCCCACCCCCATGAGTCTGTCTCTCAACACTTGATGACTGTGGACTTTCTTATGGTGTCCTGGGAAGGCACCACCTTGACTCAACTTTGCCCAAAGGCATTAGGGATGCTAGTACCCCTGGAGAACCAGGAGGTACCCTCACTGCCCATGGGCGGGGCAGACTCTGCTCTCTGTGAAGAGGGCCCAGTGCTCAGATCCACACTGACCCCCAGGGATCCCACTGGAGCCAGTCCTAGGAATGGGAAACCCCAGCTGAGGAAGGGACTGGGGAAGGCATCGTAAGGCTCT
>NW_007768528.1:5596-6105 GCF_000696425.1 Galeopterus variegatus | reverse complement strand
TTTTTCCTTTATAAGCAGTTACAAAGTTTGCTTATATATAGGCGTAAACAAGTATTTCCCTAGATTATGCAACACAAAACTTTTTCAAAACTCAACTTTACACAAAATTTCTCTCATGGAATATAACAAATTTTTAGTAATACTGAAACTTTCTACTCATTTATAATGGCAAAAAAGACCCGAAATTTTTAATTATTTGGACAAAGAGTTGAACTAAATTGGTCAAGAAGATACCTGTTCCCAGATAATTATCCTGCAAAACTTTTAGCTGTCTTTGCCACTAGAAATAGTAATAAAGACCTGCTTGATTGAGTATCAATTCTATGTTAAAGTCTAACTAAAAAAGAAAAAACCCACAAAGAATAAACAAACAAAATAATAAAAAATTGCACCACTTTTATCTAACTTAGGCCACTGACAAAAAATGTAACACCATATTATTTTCAACAGCTAACAAACACTCTTTCCTGTAACTCTGAATTCGATTTCTCTCCTACACTTCTGAGGGA
>NW_007768528.1:0-433 GCF_000696425.1 Galeopterus variegatus | reverse complement strand
CAGTCTCAGGTATTCTGTTACAGCAATGCAAAGTGGACACAGATACATGCAAACCTTGAAGTCTCAAGAAACATGACTTTAATCTGTGTTACATCAGTTAAGCAAAAATGACTTGTTGGATTTTATTATACATTTGAATAGTATTGCGGGCAAGGGATGTATGGATAACCTCCAGTGGATATATACAAACATGCCAGAGGCACCACAATTTATGCTTAGGAAGCTTTTGACTTCCCCCACCACAGAGGGCAATTGACCTCATTCTTTAATTGTCATCTCCTAGAGAGGCATCTTTTGAAAGAAACTTTTTAAAGGAGTACTTTTTTTTCCTTTTTTGGTGAGATTAAATGAGTACTTTTATGGTGAAGACAGGTGGATATAGGGGGCATTAGGGATGTTTCTAATTGTTAAATTTGGAACTTGGGATCTTTTT
>NW_007768527.1:5600-6105 GCF_000696425.1 Galeopterus variegatus | reverse complement strand
GCAATCCTTCAGAGCAATCCACCTGGGTAGTAACAGCTACCCCCAGCACAAGCAGGGACACTAGTGATTCTGACTCACCATCAGACTTTCTGAGTTCCTCTTCTTGCTGGTGGCCTCTGGGATCCTGCCGGCGCAGGGCACGGATGGCTCACTCCCTTCCCGCCGCCATGGTTCCCAGAGTGCGAGACATCATCTTTTGACAAGAAGTAATCTTGATTTTCTGAATAGCCATCTGTGAAATCCCTCCTTACTGTTCCTTTGTGTCCTCACATTGACCCGGTGATTTTAGAAAGTTACAGGTCAGAAGATACAGTAAAGGCACTCAGGTACACCTTTTGTTAAAATGATTCTTGGTTTGTTGGTCAAGAAAGTTCTGCTTGTCCTCCCAGTAGTGCAACCTGGGCCTGGGTGGTTGCTCTTGGTCTCTGGCACCCAGGGCGTGCCGGGGACCAGCCCCAGCACAGAGATTATAAAGGTCCCCACTGGTAAGGGATCCCCCAAAAGG
>NW_007768527.1:0-494 GCF_000696425.1 Galeopterus variegatus | reverse complement strand
TACTCAGTTGGACACTAGTGCCAGGCAAGTCCAAAATTGACTACCGGGAAGATGGTGGGGCCCTGGTGCCGCTCCCGCATTGCGCTCCCACAGCGGCCTCCACAGCCAAAGTGGCCCCGGCCGCCTCTCGCTGCCTCTGGCACTCCCAGCTCCTGGTCACACTGCTGCATGCTCAGTCTCTCTCTGGCTCACGGTTCCAGCAGCACCCGGGGCCAGGGAGGTGACAGCCTCCTCCCCGGTAAAAACCGCAGTCACCAGACCCCATGTCCCGGTGGCAGAGCTGTGCAGCCCAGCCCGGCACGGAGGGCAGCTGAGGCGAAGCCAGGCGCAGAGTGGCAGCCACTCCCCGGTGGCTTCTTCCCAGAGAGGATTTTGTAAATTTCACAAAATGGTGCACACTCCAAACCTCAGTGCTTGTATTTTGAGAGTCCTGTTCAAGGTCTCAGCAATCCTTCAGAGCAATCCACCTGGGTAGTAACAGCTACCCCCAGCAC
>NW_007768526.1:5535-6105 GCF_000696425.1 Galeopterus variegatus | reverse complement strand
CTTTACAAATACACCAAACCTCCCCTGGTAAGTTACAGCTACCTTGTTGGCCCTTAGAAAAGGGGTAGAATCAAGGTTTTAAGGAATGGAGGCCATTTAAAAAACTTCACCAAGTAGTTCTGTTTAGAATAGTTATTCTTACTTTCCAGCTTCCTGATGTTTTCTAGTGTTCTCTATTTCAAGCACACATACTTGCATATTCTTACATATTTGACTTTTCTTTAAAAAACTTTTTTTGTTTCTTCTGTTGAGAACGAAGACCTAGTGTCCGAGCTGCAGCAGAGGAAAGGCAGCTGACATGTGATGTGAAATGGTCTGAGGGGCCTTCCCTGAGTGTCCCTTTTGATACCCAGTGAAGTCACTCTGTCTTCACAACATCTTATTTTCTTTTTATTTGTAGCACTTAAATGTTGAAGTAATGAGAAGTCATTGTCTCCCCCTTCCCCACCCTCCCAAGTTAGAATGTACATTCCACAAAGGCAGAGACCTAAAATAGTGCCTGGCTGTATCAGTGGCTCAATAAATATTCATTGAAAACTGGGACAGATACTTATTCAGTGGGAAGCTTGC
>NW_007768526.1:0-1022 GCF_000696425.1 Galeopterus variegatus | reverse complement strand
TTTCCACCACCAAAAAGCAGGAACTGTTGTCTTAGGGTCATCCGCCAGACGGCTAGACAATTGTAATAGTTTGTATAGAATTTTCATCTGCATTAGCAACATATTTAGTTTAAATAAAACACTTTGAATTTATTCTTAACATGTTTCACCTTTAAGTTCCTCTAAAAAAAAAAAGAAAAGAAAAAAGAAAATAAGACACCAAAGCAATTACCTTGAAAATTCCAAAAGTAATAAAGCTTCAGATAGAAGTATTCTCTTACCTGTTCTGTTTTGTTGTTATTGTTGTTGTTATGTTAAAAGACAATAGGATGTATTAACAAAAATGATGGGACGAAAAATGAGAAATCTCTCCTTTTTAGTAACTCTGTCCTGAATCAGGAGCATGATTATGTGACAAAGAACACCCTGAGGGTCTGTGAAATGTCCTGTGTAATCCAGATCATTGTAAGGAAGGAGGTGGCGTGGGGGGTTTATATGCTGGTTGTCGAACATTTCCAAACCTCCCTCCTGCCACCCTGCCTGGATTTTAAAGAGTGTTAGGAAGGATGTCATAAGAACTGGGACCAGTACGTTAAGCTTATATGATTAATACCATGTTTCTGTTTTTGAGTTGCTTAGGATTGAAAAGGGAAAAAAAGGTAAGGAAGAAAATCAAAGTCAAATATGACATAAGATTGGAAACACAGCGATGGCTGAAACAAATTAGAACCACACTTCTGTCATCGGGTCCAGTAACCCCAGGAAACCACCTTTGTCCTCTTGAGGAACTACATCTCCCTCTGGGGTTAGGAGAAGCCCACGTGTTCTGATCACTTGGCCTCCAGCTGAGGCCATGACCAGGCCCTGCCACGTACCTGAGGGCCTCCCTGCCACTTTCTTCCCTTAAACTACACCCATCTCATTCCTTCACAGGGAATTATGTCTTTCAGGGGATGAAGGTGATGGTAGCGTTTCCTGGAGACTTTACAAATACACCAAACCTCCCCTGGTAAGTTACAGCTACCTTGTTGGCCCTTAGAAAA
>NW_007768525.1:5187-6105 GCF_000696425.1 Galeopterus variegatus | reverse complement strand
CTGTAATTAAATTTACTAAATTATAACATATAAATCCTTGCATAGATGAGAGCATTCTGAAAGAACATTCCTACTTTGGTTTCACATTTCATGTAGGTCATTGCACATAATCTCTGTTACACCATACATTTTCAGGGTTAGAAATTAAATTAGCAAATGCAATACAACTCATAGTATCAATGATGATAATAATACATATAATTTTCACTATATTTCAAGCACTGTTCTAGCCACTTTATATGCATCAACTTGTTGAATATTCTATAACCTTGTGGTGTTGCTACTGTGTGAGAAAGTGGAGGCACATAAAGTAATTTGCTCAGTATCTTATATGCCTTAATTTCTTACTGGCAGATTTAGTATTTAAACCCACTAATCTGGCAGCAAAATCTTAGTTTAAACACTAACTGTACTGCCGTTCTTAGTTAATTATTATATTATGAACATTGCAACATAAACTAATATACAGAGAACTTTCAGGATATAAGCTCATATAAAAGATTTAAAAAATGGCATTTCTAGATATGATAGTACCAATGCATTTTTCAGTTGCAAACTGCTTTAGTAAAAATATTTTACTTGTTTTAAATAAATGTTAATAGTTTTTAATTGCATATTCCTAGTGATAGCTCTATTCAATAAATTTACACAAATATTTTCAAATTTGGATGCTGGATCTTTAAATCAACTTGTAATTACACCTAAAACTAATAGGTATGCCATTCTTAATCTGCACAATTTATACTTTCAAGAATAGGAAATCAGCTACGCAACTTTAGCATAGAAAAGTAGTACTCATATGTTTGGCTGATAGCAATCATTATAATAATAGATAATTTTTTGTCTCCCTCAATAAATTATTATTACATAACTGTCAATTTCAGTTATTTGATCAAGGAATGCAAGTGAAACTAAAAA
>NW_007768525.1:2996-3560 GCF_000696425.1 Galeopterus variegatus | reverse complement strand
TTATTGATCTAAAAACATGTAGTATAGTTAAATACTTCGTTAATTCATTAGTCATTGCTGAGAATTCCTCCACTTAAACCAAAGAAAGCAAAGATCTCTTATGCAACATTTCTATACATGTACAGATCAAATTAAGGAGGTTTAATTGTCTATCTTACATTGCCTTTTCCTTTTATTTTATTATTCCTGTTTCTTTTTCTGTTTGCATTTGGAGAATAAGATCAGACAAATGACACATTTGTTACATATAGAGTATGTCCATTTGTCACATACAGAGTATGACCAAGATGAAGCCGGAATCCACCCCAATTTTTATTGGCAGGTGAGTGCAATGCACACTTTCTGGTCTGTTTCCTCACTCCACCACTACCAACAATTCTCATCACCTGCCATTGTGCCATTTAAAGACCAGTTCTCGAAAATCATGTCCCATGCCTCCCTGCTCCATCTTAACTGGGGATTTCATTGAAGTTACCACCAACAAACACTCAAACAAACACGGAGAAGAGAGAGAGAGAAACAATACAAAGATTTCTCCATCTTTCTGTCACAGTATCCAATTGA
>NW_007768525.1:0-660 GCF_000696425.1 Galeopterus variegatus | reverse complement strand
AATGTCCACCGACAGATGACTAGATAAGGAAAACATGGTATACATACCCACTGGGATTCTACTCAGCCATAAAAAAATGAAATCCTGCCATTTGCAGCAACATGGATGAGCTTGGAGGAAATTATGTTAAGTGAAATAAGCCAGGCACAGAAAGAAAAATACCACATGTCCTCACTCATAAGTGAGAGCAAAAGAAGAAAAGAAGGAAGGCAGGAAAGAAGGAAGGAAGACAAAACATCACAATACGTTGAACTTTCAGAAGGACAGAACAGATCTATGGTTATTAGAGGTGAGGAAGGGGGGAGGGCGAGGGGAGTTAGGAAGAATATTGGTAATGGACACGAAGAATAATTATGATTTGTAATGATGAGCATGCTAATAATACTGATTTGATCATCACATACTGTACACACACACTGATAATCAACTCTGTACCCCCCAAATATGTATAATCAGTTGTTTCAATTAAAAAAAAAAAAAACTTTAGTGGGGATAATTTTCCTTCTCTCAAAAAAAAGTATAATAATAGAAGCCATATACTATAATTTTTTTGGACTAAATGACTTGGAAATTTTAATTAAAACAGACTAAGTACTCATCTGTAATTAAATTTACTAAATTATAACATATAAATCCTTGCATAGATGAGAGCATTCTGAA
>NW_007768524.1:5893-6105 GCF_000696425.1 Galeopterus variegatus | reverse complement strand
GCTGTGGGAATGTGGCTACCGGTGAGAACATTCTTTTAGAGACTTTGTAATTTGTTTTGCAAACTGTTTCCGAGGTCACTAGTTATGATTTGTTACATAATTAGTTCAGAACCTTACTCGTCTCAGCTTGGCTCCAGGCACCACGAGTTTAAAAAATTCTGTATTAAAAAAAGCAACTCACTTCTCATGTATTTTACTAATGGTTACCACTG
>NW_007768524.1:0-303 GCF_000696425.1 Galeopterus variegatus | reverse complement strand
GCGAGCATCCCAGTACACCCCATCGCCCAGCCATGGGAGAGACAACAGGGCCTCCCCCACCTAGCTCAGCTGCAACTCCCTTCTGCTCTTGTCTCCTTTCCTGGCTGAAGGAAACCATGTCAACAACGACGGCTCTGCACAAAGGCCATCCAGTTCCTACTCCTATTTAAACAACGCAATTAGCGGTGGCTCGTATCCAGGCATCTACCTGGAACCCGCTCTGCAGCACTGTCACCACAGCAGCTGTGGGAATGTGGCTACCGGTGAGAACATTCTTTTAGAGACTTTGTAATTTGTTTTGCA
>NW_007768523.1:5389-6105 GCF_000696425.1 Galeopterus variegatus | reverse complement strand
AAATGTAAAATTACACAGCACTTTGTAAACCTGTCTGGTAGTTCTTATAAAGTTAAGTCTATACCTACTCTCTGACCCACAACTTTCCTCCCTACATATTTGTCCAAGATAAATTAAAATACTTGCATACACACACACACACACACACACACACACACACCCTAGGACAAAAATATTCATAGAGCTTTTATTCCTAATAGCCCAACTGGAAAAAAAAAAACCAAATATCCATCAACGAGTGAATCAACTAATAAGTTGTGGTGTATTCATACAATTGAATACTACTGACAAATTATTAGGAAAAGATTACTAACATACAACAATATAGATGAAAGTCAATAATACAAAGCTGAATCAAAAAAGCCAGACACAAAAGGGCATGTATTGTATGATTCCACCTACATGAAGTTCAAGAACAAACAGTATGACTCTGTGATGATAAAAATCAGCATGGTAGCTGCCTTGTGGTAGGTGGTGATGGGCAAAGGGCAGAGAGAAATTAATATTTATCTGTTTCTTTATTAATTGTTTTAGTTCGTTTTCTGTTCCTGTAACAGTAATACCAGAGACTGGGTAATTTATAAAGAAGAGAGGTTTATTTGGCTTATGATTCTGGGACAGTTACATCTCGCACAGGCCTCAGGCTGTTCTACTTATGGCAGAAAAGTGGCAGGCAGCTGGCAGGTACAAGCAGATCACATGGTGAGGGGAAGCAA
>NW_007768523.1:0-202 GCF_000696425.1 Galeopterus variegatus | reverse complement strand
CAATTTCTCGAAAACTTATTTATCAGGAATATGAAAGTTAAAATAATGAGATACCACTTGACAATTATTACAGGTGCTAAAATCATAAAAGGTTAACACTGCCAAATATTGAGCAACAGATATATTGCACTTTGCTAGTGGAAATGTAAAATTACACAGCACTTTGTAAACCTGTCTGGTAGTTCTTATAAAGTTAAGTCTA
>NW_007768522.1:5536-6106 GCF_000696425.1 Galeopterus variegatus | reverse complement strand
CTGTCCTCTCTGTCTCTCACCTCTATAACAAACCAGCCTTGAGCTATTGAACGAGAGAGTCTTGAGTTAAAGGGTATTGTTCAAATGTGTTCCCAAATAAATTTTTGTCATTGTTTGGGGCAGATTATATATTATGTATTAATAAAATTATCTGCTCTGTAGTTGAAGGGGTTGGTGGGAAGGTGGCAATCTGGTGGCAGTGGCAGCAGTGGGGAACTTGATGCCATGCTCACAGAAGAGCTGAAGAACCACGCCATGCAGAGATACTCCTCATGCTGTGTGGATGTTTTATTCCATTCCCACTATCTCATGACGAGTGTTATGAAACAAACTTTGCAATCAAGGGTTATCCTGAAAAGAAAAATGCACGTTCTCCTACTCCTATCATAATTCCTCTCCACCCCAAAACAGTAGAATATAAAGGTGCAAAAGGAGGATTTTGTAGAAAATGTTATTTAAGGCTGGGATAGAACAACTGGAGAGAAAAGTCTAGAAGATGAACAGAACTGTCTGAAAAGCTGTGTATCTGGTAACCATTGGTGGGGATCAGGGGCTAAGAGGACAGCAGTC
>NW_007768522.1:0-278 GCF_000696425.1 Galeopterus variegatus | reverse complement strand
GTTTCTAGGTTTATATTCAAAGACCAGTCCAGCACTCAGAGATGTGTAACCTTCCACCTTTCTGTTTTTGAGTAATGATTTAGATTTAACAATTTATTTGGATAAGAAAGAGATAAATATCTACATTAGATAAATATTCACAGAATTATATATTCTAATAGGTAGATTGATTAAAGCTGTGGCTTAGAATTTCTGCAGGTTGGTGACAATTTTTACCCTGTCCTCTCTGTCTCTCACCTCTATAACAAACCAGCCTTGAGCTATTGAACGAGAGAGTC
>NW_007768521.1:5617-6106 GCF_000696425.1 Galeopterus variegatus | reverse complement strand
GAGGGGCCTGTAAGTCATCATCAGAAGTGGGGATTTTGGGCCGGCCCTGTGGCTCACTCAGCAGAGTGCGGGGCTGGTAGCACTGAGGCCGCAGGTTCTGATCCTATATAGGGATGGCCAGTGCACTCACTGGCTGAGCGTGGTGCAGACCACACTGTGTGGAGGGTTACGATCCCATTACTGGTCCAAAAAAAAAAAAGAAGTGGGGATTTTATTCTACATGTATGGGAAGCCACTGGAGTGTTTCAACCAGGGGAATAACAATCTAGTTTACATTTTTAAAACATCACTTAGGCGGAATTGTGTTGTAGAGGAAAAACTAGATAATTGGGAGGCTATTGAGTAGTCCACTAAGGGATGACAGCTTAGACCAGGGTGGACACATTCAGGATGTTTTGAAAGTAAAGTCACCATAGACACGTTACTAAATTGGATCTGGAAAGTGACAAAAAGAGAAATCAAGGAATTGCCTACATTTTTGGCTTGAAC
>NW_007768521.1:0-217 GCF_000696425.1 Galeopterus variegatus | reverse complement strand
TTAATCAGGAAGATAAGGGGAGGCAGCAGAGGTAACGCAAAGGCTAGGGCAGGAAACAAGCTCAGCTTGCTTGAGGAAACCAAGGACACCTGAGCATGGCAGCTGGGTGAAGGGAGAGTGGCATAGGAAGCCATCAGAGAAGTGGACAGTGCCACAGAGGGGCCTGTAAGTCATCATCAGAAGTGGGGATTTTGGGCCGGCCCTGTGGCTCACTCAG
>NW_007768520.1:10557-11406 GCF_000696425.1 Galeopterus variegatus | reverse complement strand
CTTAGAATAGTTACTCTAAATTCCTTGTCTGTCATTTCAAAGACTTCCTGTTCTATAGGATGTAGCACTTGAAAGTTATTAATTTCCTTTGGTGGCAATGTACTTTCTTGATTTTTCATATTTCTGGTGTCTTTCCTTTGGTGTTTTGTCATTGTGGCCAAGGATATCACAGTCCATTCATTTCATCGTGATGTCTAGCTTGGATCCTGAAGGGACTGCTACTTTTGGACAGCTGAAACTAGCCTGGACTTTAAGTCCCACCCCACCTGCCTTCACCAGCTCATCTGGCTTGGGGCATGGGAGCCCAGATCGTCTCAAGTCACTCACGGAGATGGGACAGCCTGGGCTGGAATTCCTGCCCTGCCTGCCTTCACTGGCTCGTCTGGCTCGAGGTGTGGGAGCCCAGAGCCTCTCAAGTCACTCTCGGAGATGTGGATGGCCTAGGTCAGAAGAACCACCTCACCTGCCTTCCCTGGCTTGGCTGGCTTGGAGTGTGTGAGCCCTCAGGCTGTTATGGCAGGACCAGCCTGCACCAGAAGTCCTGCCATGGTCTTGTTTGTCTTCTCTGGCCAGCAGGCTCAGGGCATGTGGACCCAGAATCTCTAAAGTCTCTCTACAGAATGAGGAGCAACCTGAACTGGGGTCCCGCTGGGGTTGGCTCCTGTTCATGCCAGCACAGATTCTGGGTCCTCCATTGCTGCTTCTCAAAAGTTGCAAGCTGGTTGCTCTGTGGGAGAGAGCTACACCAGGAACTGACTACTCCACCATCTTGACCGGAACCTGTACAGTTGATTTTTGTATATTGATTTTGACCCCAATGATCTTGCTGATCCCTATTATTAGTTCCAG
>NW_007768520.1:7675-9272 GCF_000696425.1 Galeopterus variegatus | reverse complement strand
TTTTTTTTAGTTTTCAGTGGTTTATTTAGAAGTGTTCTACTTAATTTTATCTCAGATTGGCCTTTCCTATATTCTAAACAGTGTTTGTTGAGCAGATTTTAAGAAATGGACAGGGAAGTCTAATTTATCAACTTTTCATTTAGGGTTATTGCATTCTGTGGCCTCCCTAAAAATATTCCTAAATCACAAATAAGTCCTCCTATGTTTTCCACTAAAATCTCTTTAGTTTTAACTTTTACTTAGTCCTAGATCTAACTTAATTTTGTATAAAGTGAGCTAGGAGTTTAGATTTATGTTTTCCCCTGAAGGGATATCTAGTTATTCTAGCACTGTTGTTGAAAACAATTTCCTTTCTCAATTTTTGGTGACTTTGTTATAAAGCAAGTGCCTGTGGCTATATTTCTGGATTCTGTGGTCTATTTTATTGATCTATTTGTCAATTCTTATGTCAGTACTACACTGTCATGAATATTTTAACTTAATGATATCTAACCTGTGCATTCTGGACATTTTGGACTGGATAATTCTTCATTCTGTGAGGTTGTCCTATGCTTTGTAGGATATTTAGTACCATCCCATTTAGTATTCTAAACACTAAATGTTGATAGCACCCTCCTGCATGTTGTGGTGTTTCTTATAGTTTGGGTCTAGTGCTAATGAATTTAAAAATTTTCTTTTATCAAACAAAGTATTTATTTCATACCCATCTTTAAAGGTATTGAATTCTGGACTGAGATTGCTTTTCTCTCGTTAATTTGAACATGTGTTTTCACTGTGTTCTGAACACCATACGTTTTTGATAAGAAGACACTGGTCATTCAATTCAGTATTCCTCTGTAGGCACTAAGTTGGTTTTTCCTGGTTGCCTTTAAGATTTCTCTTTCTTTTTGATTTCAGCATATTAACTGGTGTTCCTAGAAGAGAGAGAGAGTGTTAAACATGCATGGGTTTAAATGAGCTTCTTCAATCTTTAAATTTATGATGTCATGTTTCAATCACCCCACAGAAGTGGAATAAAGTACCCCCCCCCAAATGCAAATGTCAGGCCTGTTAATGGCATACACACACACACCAAGGGAGTATGAAAATATTTATGAAACTTTCTGCGGAGAGTAGGGTAGGATTCTCAAGCAAATCCAAAATGGCACGAGAGAACAGGGAATAGGGGACAAAAAACATTGATTTTGATCGGCTTGGGGAGCTTCATGATGGTTAGGGATTAGGGTAGGATGAGTGTTACTGCATGCGAGTCAGAGCTGCATGGTTTGAACTTCCCACTGGTGCAAGTAAAGGACACCCCTTGGCTTTTTATTTGATTGCCCAGATGTGTGGCAGAAGGGGAAGGGAGCTGTGTGGGGCTTAAAAGCAGTCAGCAATTAAACACAAAAAATGGAGTCAAACTCTTTATTACATGTCACCCAAACTGGAAACATTTAATGAATTATATCTTCAAATATTTTTTTCTGCTCCAGTCTCTCTCCCTATCTCTGTTTCTGTCTCTGTGTCTTCCTTCTAAATCTTTTCAACTCCACCCCCGGCCTGATAATTTCTGTAGCTCTATCTTCAAGTTTGTTAAGTTTTTTCTTTGTCAACTCTA
>NW_007768520.1:5630-6901 GCF_000696425.1 Galeopterus variegatus | reverse complement strand
GGCCTGATAATTTCTGTAGCTCTATCTTCAAGTTTGTTAAGTTTTTTCTTTGTCAACTCTAGTCTGATATTAGACTCCTACATTGTTGTCTTAACTTTAGATATTACATTTTTCAGTTTTAGAATTTCCAGTTGGATCTTTTTTGTAGTTTCTACTACTCTGAGTAGAGTTTCTAAATTTTTATTTGTATGACCATATTTTCCTTATACGATGTAGTGTAACAGCTGATTTAGAATCTTTGTTCACTAATTTCAACATCTAGATCATCTTGGGACTGGCTTTATCTGACTGTTTTCTCTCTTAAGTCTAGATCACAATGAACAGTTCTTTGTATGCTGAAAATTTTTTATCATATCCTGTGTGCTGCAAAGGTACTAATGTGGAAATTCTGGATTCTGTATTTTTCTCTGAAGACTGTTACCTTGGTTAGATTCAGATCGATAACTGTTTCTTTGCTTGGAGCTCCAATATAAGTTTAATTTTTAAAAATCTCTAACTGTATGGCTTTGAATCTGCCCCATATATGTGTGGTTTAGGAGTCAGCCAGAGATTTGGGAAGCTTTGAAACTTCTCCTGTCTAGTAGCTTTTTAAATTTTATTTTATTTTTTATAACTGCTTTTTTTCATTTGGCTTTCTTTTGCAGATTTTCCTAATCAGGTTTTAGTAGCTGTGATTGCTTTGGACTCTATCCTGGGCTTTTTAGGCCAGATAAACTTTTTCTGTGAGAGTTTTAGCTTCCCCACAAAACTCTGACCTCTCTCAATGCTTTATTCTGTTCTCCCAAGATTTAAGTNTTCTTATGTTCTCATGTCTGTGGCTTCAGTGTCTGATAGCATGGGCCTGATAGAATGAAATGAGAACTGCTTCTTACATCTCTGTTTTCTGGAAGAGTTTATGAAAGGTTTGTATTATTTTCTAACTAGTATTTTAAAAATATTTGATCGATTCCACAAGCAAAGTCATCTGGGCCTGGACTTATTTTTGTGAGAATATTTTAAATTGCTAACACAATTTATCTACTTGTTTTATATGCTTATTCAGATTTTCTATTTCTTCTTGAGTCATCTTGGATAATTTGTGTCTTCTCTCTTTTTAATTTGGCGGTTTAGGTAAAGGTTTATCCATTTTGTTTGTATTATCAGAGAAAAAAAACTTTTGGTTTCACTTATATTTTTTGGTTTTATATATTTAATTTCAATGATTTTTAGTATAATCTTTATTATTTTCTTCCTTCTGCTTGCTTTGTGTTAACTTTTGTAGTCTTTTTTTT
>NW_007768520.1:0-578 GCF_000696425.1 Galeopterus variegatus | reverse complement strand
CTTAATTTTATTTCTAAACAAAGCTTGTATCTAAAATTGTTTTAAAATTCTATATATAATCTTTCATTATTTTAATTTTTATGTTTAAATTTAAATGTGGAATAGCTTGTTTTGACTTTAAAATGTTTGTATGTTATAAAAGTCTGGTAAAGAAAGGCATTTACTTTTAATATTTACAATTTTGTTGTTTTAGTTACTGCTAAATGGTACTCACAGTGTATGCTTTATTTTCTTATTTTTGTTATATATACATTTGAACCTTCCTAAATTTTGTTTTTGAGCACCTGTAAATAAGCCAGAATGCTAAGTATGAGTCACTAATTGTCATAGAACCAAAGGGGGGAAAATCATTTTTCTTTTCAGTGTTGTTAGGTGAAAAAGTTTTATCTTTATATAATAAAATGCATCAATTTTAATAGTATAATTTACAAAATTTTCAAAAATGAAAGCAGGTATGTAACCATTACCAAGTTGAGGTATTAAACATTTCCATTACACCCTGTTGGGCTGGATCACAGACCCCTCTTGCCTTGCCCTGTGTAGGTCACGAGTGAGGTAGTTGAAAAAAGACTTTGGTG
>NW_007768519.1:5713-6106 GCF_000696425.1 Galeopterus variegatus | reverse complement strand
CAAATATCAAATTAATTTCAACAGAGGAAGATGAATAAACTTTTCAAAGGCAAATTAATTTGTAAACAAATCAACAAGTCCACTTAATAAAAAGAAATCTAAAATAGAAATTAAATATCTAAGTTTAGCAACATAAATTGCATAAAAAATCAATAAAACAGAATTTAAACACAAGGCACTTCAAAAAGTTTGTGGAAAAGTAGAATTGAAAGATAACAGAAATCTTTCCATGAACTTTAATTTAAAATTATCCTTTTTTTTAAAAAAAGACTAAGATCATATAAAATGTGTTCTCTGACCACAATAACAGAAGGAAGTTTGGAAAACACACGAATACGTGGAAATTAAACAACACACTCCTAAATAGATAGTGGGTAGAAAGAAAAATCACAG
>NW_007768519.1:0-381 GCF_000696425.1 Galeopterus variegatus | reverse complement strand
GGTGTCATACTTTTCTATGTCTGATGAAATATGAGCAGAGCCCGAGAACTCTTCTTCCCGTTTCCCCAGGAGAATGTCCACCAGCTCCACACAGGAGGTAGCTTCCCCCAGGAAGAGCACCTAGGACTGCAGATCTGGTAGGTTTGTGGAAGTCTTCACAGTTCAGAGAGTCAGAGGCCCAAAGATGCACTCCCAATGCTCTTGCCATCCAATACTTTATTTATTCCACTTTAATGTCCTCTATATATTGATCCATTTGGTTTCCTTCATGAAGACCAAAGTTATACAACTTTGGGGATAATATTCTCTTGTCCCTTTGTTAACTCTAGAAAGCCCACCAATGACCTGATTCAAATTAGCAAGAACTCTGGATAACAGAAC
>NW_007768518.1:5593-6106 GCF_000696425.1 Galeopterus variegatus | reverse complement strand
TGTTGAGTAGTCTGTTTAAGGCCATATATCCAGGTAATGTCAAAGCCCCTGAGTAGGATTCAGGTCTTCTTACACCTGGACAAATATTTGTGCCATGATAGGGTTGGCGATAGATTTCATCTTACATGGTAACTCCCATCATTGTTGGACAGGGGCTGCCCAGGGCCCGGTGGGCTTCTCAGGTTGTGTTCAAGTCTAGCAGGGAAGACCACTTGGAGATGTCTTCCAGGAACAGGAAAGGAGCAAAGACGCCAGGTAAGTATTTGCTATGCCTGTATTTTTCAGGATCTGTCCTCTGGGTTAAGGCACTTAAAAGCTCTATTAAAATGGAAATGTTATCTGGGAGGAGTAATGCATTAAGCCATTATCTGTCATTAACACCTTGGCTAGAATGCATTTAAGATTAGTTTGCTGGTTACCCAGCAGGTCCCTCAGGGAATGAGAGTTTTGAGCGGGATAGAGACCTAGGAAAGGACACAGGGCACTGCCCAGGAGGGGTGCAATTATTTGGGG
>NW_007768518.1:2169-3569 GCF_000696425.1 Galeopterus variegatus | reverse complement strand
TGGCCGGTGCGCTCACTGGCTGAGCGTGGTGCAGACAACACCGTGCCGAGGGTTGCGATCCTCTTACCGGTCAAAAAAAAAGAAAAATGGGTAAGGAGTAGAATAAATAATTTATAAAAGAAGTAATATGAAAGGCCAATAGATACATTTTTAAAAGTTCATCCTTACCAATGATCAAATGAATATTAATTAAAACTATGTATTAATTCTGTCAACTTGACAAAGGTTTTAAGAAGGTTCTGAAAAAATATAATATCTAATGTACTAGATAAGATTAATTAGCACTTAGTATCCATTCCCACTATTACTAGTGTGCTTTTTTGTACTACACAGGCTGGAAAGCTAAATACTATATTTTCCAGACTCCCCTGTAGCTGGGATTCAGGGTGTAAATTAGGTTCCACTGTTAAATGCACTTTCCTGAGATGCTGTCTACTGCTGTCCAGAAGCCTGAATCATGATCCTTTGGATTGCTGAGCCCTATGGCAAATAATGGGCTTCATAATAACTAACATATATGGTGCTTTACATAAGTTTAGTTTCCTACATATAAAGCAAGTTTCCTATACAATATCTCAAGGAAATAATGTATTTAGTTCCAATGCTGGCCCTGGCTGCCTGACCTTGAACTGGTCACCTATCTCTCTGGATGCCAGTTTCCTCATCTCTACAGGAAAGAGTTTTATTAGATGACTCCTGCCACCTCTGACAGCCTAGCCCCATGCGAGTCAAAAACAGTGCTGACTCCTTTCTCCTTGGGAGAGTCTGGTATGCAGGTGACCCTAACCTGACTTGAAGGTCAGTCGGGAACCCCATATTCCTATGGCAGATCAAAGTGCATCTCTTTGGTCAATTCATTTGGCCACAGTACAGACCACAAGTACTCCCAGTAGTAGTATCTACATGTGCTTTGCCATTTTAGTTCTATGATTCTCCTACACAAGGGGGTGGGTGACATGACTTTAGGGGTCCTTAGGCAGGAATCCTTAAAACTCTCCTGCCAACTATTTCCCAATCCCCACCTATCCAGCACAGTGAATTCACCATTAGAAATGGCTCCATTAAGGGCTGGCCTGTGGCTCACTTGGGTGAGCGTGGTGCTGACAACCCCAAGTTAAGGGTTAAGATCCCCTTACTGGTCATCTTTTAAAAAAAAAGAAAGAAAAAGAAATGGCTCCATGAGATCAAGGAATTGTTTCTAATTCAAGCAAAAGTACATTATGAAAAGAAGTAATACATTAGTATATTAACCCCGGCTACCCTCATTAGCACTTATTACACATGAGATTATCTAACTAATTATAGTTTGGAGGGCAGAGAGCAGATCTGGAGGAGAAAGGGAGCCAAGGACTGATAAAGTTTGACTGGGAGAAGGAGTTCTCAAAGAGGGCAAGACTAGG
>NW_007768518.1:0-1147 GCF_000696425.1 Galeopterus variegatus | reverse complement strand
GGAGCCAAGGACTGATAAAGTTTGACTGGGAGAAGGAGTTCTCAAAGAGGGCAAGACTAGGTGAATTGCTACAGTGGGACACCCCAGGAACTTTGGGGGTAGCATAAGTGTTTACATTCATTCATTCATTCCAACAAATAAACATTGATTAGGTCTCCATTCTATGCTGGCATTATTATGTTAGGAGATATAAATACAGAGATGAATAAAAATTAGTCCTGGTTCCTAAGGCAGGTATGATGTACTTGGGGAGGGGAGAACCAAATGTAAAGTGGGCAAGGAAGCATTATACACACACCACATGTACACGTGTATGTCTTCCACGTGTGCACAGGAGGAGTGGTCGATTCCTCCTGGAGGCATCAGAACAGATGTCACGGACGCAGTACTGCTTCCTCTCCTGGTGTGACAAGGAACTGCTAATGCAGTGGTGGGGAGGATGGACGCACTGCAGCTCCCTCACAGTTTTTAGCTAGGGCCGGCCTTGCTAACGGAAGTGAAAAACCTTCTTTGTGTTTGGATGATGAGGCAAAATAAATTCATAGAGGACTTGGAGGCAGAGTGCCATTTGACTCCTCCTGTCGTGGAAGGGCAAGCTGCTCGCCAGCACCTGAGGGTCGGCAGTAGTAGTAGCAACATGGGGTGCAGCCCATGGTGGCTGAGAGCATGAGCTTTGCTGTTACACTCCCTGGGCTGGAACCTTGGCTCTGTGACATTGGGCAAAGTACTTACCAGGCCTGCCTGGTTCCAGTTTTCTTGTTTGTGAAATGGGGAGGGAGTAATACCCATCTCATGGAACTAGGAGGATTAAATGAAATAATGCATGGAAAGCACTTAGCAATTGTGGCAGTTACCGTGTATTTTCTGAGATATGTTTCATGAAACAGAAATTACCTAATATGATGGTAGACCCCAGTAATTCGAGCTCTAGGTCAGTACCTTTTGCCTCACTCATGAAACCAATGGCTACTATTTCAGGGATCTTGCAAATCTTTTTTATAACCCCGTTTTCTGCCTCACGTTCCCATCCAATTCTTTTATAATTATGACCATTCTTCACATTCAGAAAATTCAGGACAGGGGGCCGGCCCGGTGGCACACTGCTACAGTGCGCCGCTTGGGAGTGTGACGGCGCTCCCGCCGAGGG
>NW_007768517.1:5884-6106 GCF_000696425.1 Galeopterus variegatus | reverse complement strand
AACCCAGTTTTTCTAGATGAAAATCTGAGACTCAAAGAGGTTAAGTAAATGTATTTTAATTTTCGAGCAGTTTATGTTCCATTCTATGAGTATCATGTGAGAACATTCAAGTTTCACCAATGGTGTTACGTGGCTTCTAATCAAACAAAAAATTGCTGCTGCTTAGTCTATTTCTACAGATTTTCTCATGAACATAGTAAAGGCCACTTATGATGTGTGGAC
>NW_007768517.1:0-388 GCF_000696425.1 Galeopterus variegatus | reverse complement strand
AAGGTTCAACCTAGTCTAGGGATCAGCCAGGGCGTCCTGTCTAGCACTCCTAAGCTGTGTATGTGCCAGTGAGCGGCCATCTGTTCTACCCATGGTCTATCACTGCTCAGGGCCAAAATGTCATGATCTTTATTATGTGAAGGGTGGTTGCTGGTTATTGAAAACTCCCCGTGCTTTATGCCTCTCATAAGACAGTTGCTTCCAGAGCAACATTTGACTGGAGCACCTACATGGCAGTATCATTTTCCTTGGACTATAAACCCTTGAGAGAGAGACTGGGCTTTGCCAACCTCAGAATTCACTGTGCTCAGCAAAGTTGGTCTGGCGATCAGCTGATGTTCCATGAATGTTTGCTGAATGAAGTATCACAGTCAAAAGGGGTACATTG
>NW_007768516.1:5906-6106 GCF_000696425.1 Galeopterus variegatus | reverse complement strand
CAGTGTTAACACGGAACTTCCAGAATCCAAAGTGGCCTTATATTAAAAAACAATGCAAAAAACAAAACAAAACAAAAAGTGGCCTTATCTACTTTAGTTAATAATAATGTGTTAATATTGACTCATTGGGGGCCAGCTTGTGGTGCACTGGAGAGTGCGCCACTTGGGAGCACGGCAGCGCTCCCGCTGAGGGTTCGGAT
>NW_007768516.1:0-617 GCF_000696425.1 Galeopterus variegatus | reverse complement strand
AGAATAGTTTGGCTTTGCTTCGTGTTGTTTCCTTGTGAAATAAAACCAGTGAAATACCTTTGTAGCAGAATCTCCCTGACCCAGTTGGGTGTTCTGAGTGGGGAAGGGTATTACTTACATAATGCTTCACTGGGGTCCAGATGTGAGGGGAAGTTTCCCCAAAGTAATTTGTGGAAGAGAAGTCGTGCAAGAATTCAAGTCACCAGTCATTTTTAAAGACAATTTATAGAGACTACACTTCTGAATAAAATGTTTCAACAACATTTATGCTCTTTTCCATAATATGAAGATGTATTAAAACTGATACAATTTTATCCCGGAAAGTTTTAACCTGATACATGTGTAAGAGGAAAGCCTTCCAATGAAATGTCCTGTGTTCTGATGAATCTGTTAAATACTTTAGGTAAAAGTGCCAAAAATGTCACAGAGTTCCTAACGTGGTGACAGTGTGATCTTGAGTATTTCCCTTAAATGGGAAACGACAGGGACAGTCTTGGTGACCTCCATCTCTAGGTAATTGGAAAGACATCAGAAATAATCTAAGGTGGCCAGTGTGCAGTGTTAACACGGAACTTCCAGAATCCAAAGTGGCCTTATATTAAAAAACAATGCAAAAA
>NW_007768515.1:5713-6106 GCF_000696425.1 Galeopterus variegatus | reverse complement strand
GAGGGTGCCAGCAGCATCATTCCTAAGGAGACCCCTGGACAGAGGAGAGGGCTGGGGGATGCTGCTTGGGCAGGGTGGTGCTAAAAACTGTGTGGGCTGGAAATGCCTTGCCCTCAGCCCTCAGCTGCAGCTGAGAAAATGACAGTCATTTGGAACCTGGTAACTGTCTCTCTGGAGAAGAAGGCAGAGGAGCCACACACAAGGGCCAGGCCCGCCTGCTGGGCAGGCAGCTCACCCTGGTCTTGGATCCTCCCTGTTGCTTAAGGGAGGAGAGAAGTTCTGAGGTCAAGAGCCCTCATGGTGCTAGCCCCTAAAACAGGCACAAAAATTGCCCCAACAATTTCTAACTCAATTGCTGCTTAGCTTAATTAAAAAAAAAAAAAAAAAAAAAAA
>NW_007768515.1:0-212 GCF_000696425.1 Galeopterus variegatus | reverse complement strand
ACATTTACATGATCAAACTGCAACATTTTGCTTTGAAGGAAGCCGATGTATGTCCATTTGGGAAAAAAACCTCATGAATGCTCAGTTCTTGCCATTCAAAATAGGAATCTGATTTAAACATATCTTTTTAGGAGTAAGCCTGACGTTCCCAGAGGGTGCCAGCAGCATCATTCCTAAGGAGACCCCTGGACAGAGGAGAGGGCTGGGGGATG
>NW_007768514.1:5507-6106 GCF_000696425.1 Galeopterus variegatus | reverse complement strand
TGTGTCAGTGGTACATGTAAATGTCACCTCATACATACAAAAACCATAAAGCACCTTTTGCATTCTCTCTTCTAGGAGTAAAGTCTCTTTCAGTGGGTTTTATTTTTTACTACTTGAGTCAGTACATTGCTTCTTTATTCATCTTTTCTATTTTCTCCCATTTCTCTTCATATAGAACACATATCAAGCTATCGTCTTCTACAAAAATGTTCACAATTGCCCATTTTAATAAACAGAACCATATACAGAAATATCTAGAACTGGAAGGCACCTTGAAGAACCACTTTTAACCACCCTCTCATTTCATAGCTGATCAAATTGAGGTCAAACTAGAAGTGATTTGCCTAAGGTCACAGATTGGATAGAGGCAGAGTTATAACTAGGATTGTGGGATATGAAATTTTACTTTTGCCAATATACAATGTTATTCATTCAACAAATATTTATTTATTTATGTAACAGGCACTAATCTAGGGGCTGGAAGCCAACAGACACCTCCATAGTTGCAATTTTGTTTCTGCCACTCACATTTCTGCAGAGTTCTTCTCTGTGAGGTGTGCTCACTGTGACTTTCCACTTTGCCTCTATCCTTTTTTTTT
>NW_007768514.1:0-209 GCF_000696425.1 Galeopterus variegatus | reverse complement strand
ACATTTACATAAACTGCCATTTTATGGCTTCTCTTGAACACTCTCCATTTCTGTTCACCTGTGGGCTCTAAATGTAGAAGCAGGGAGTGCGTAGAGCCACTTTGATTATAATAAAAAGAAGAAATAAAGATTGCTACATCAGCATGCTTGTGTCAGTGGTACATGTAAATGTCACCTCATACATACAAAAACCATAAAGCACCTTTTGC
>NW_007768513.1:5516-6106 GCF_000696425.1 Galeopterus variegatus | reverse complement strand
CTAGGTAGTGTTCTAGGGTCCCTGCACCCCTGGGGCATGGCCTAGGGAGAGGGAGATAGACATGGGAACAAATATTTACTCCCAGGTAGAGAGTGACATGCACAAGTCTCTCTAGGGTTACATAGATGCACATGCCCAGTTCACCTTGTGACGAGTCTTACTTGTCTCCCTACCATGTCTGAAGACATTATCCAAACAAGGGGACGAATGCAAGGGATGTCCTCTATTACTGCCTTTATTGCCATTTAAGTAAAGGAGAGGGCAGAAAACCTCCTCCTGTGGAAGTTCCCCAAAGGTGAATTTAAAATACTCTTTTCATTTGGCTTTTAGATGACTCAGAGCCACCTCTAGTATACCTTCGGGGGCATAACCATTCCCCAAATCAAGTGGCAGTTACCTTCTTTCACTTACAGGTGGTAACCGAAGGAAGACACCCAAAAGGGAGTCATGTGGGACATTCAGCTGGGCCTAAGAACTCTTCTTTAAGTGATAACGGAGCTAAAGCCCCTCCTCGGTGTCTTTCTTGCCGTTCTGAGCCATTTTTCAATGGGAATAAGTGGTTATGGAGTCAGCAGTTGTTGGTTGAAGGA
>NW_007768513.1:0-292 GCF_000696425.1 Galeopterus variegatus | reverse complement strand
AAAGGTTATGACTGCTGTCTTGGGGGCATTACCGAAGTGACTTTAAGGGATTGGTAGACTTTGGAGGCATGGAGAAAGAGCACTTTGCCCTTCCCTGGTATCTCTGCTCTTTTAGTTTTCATCATTCTGTCCATCGATCCACCCATCTTCCTATCCGTCTTATTATCCGTCTGTCTACCCACTCACCCATCCAGCATTGTCAGGTAGCTTGTCACATTAATGAGCTTTATTCTAGGTAGTGTTCTAGGGTCCCTGCACCCCTGGGGCATGGCCTAGGGAGAGGGAGATAGAC
>NW_007768512.1:5739-6106 GCF_000696425.1 Galeopterus variegatus | reverse complement strand
ACAGACTGACTGATTGGATTAAAAAGCTAGACCCAACTATATGCTGTTTTCAAGAGACTCATCTCACCCATAAAGACACACACAGACTAATAGTGAAAGAATGGAAAAACATGTACCATGAGAATGAAAAACAAAAATGAGCAGGAGTAGCTATTCTTTTATCAGATAAAATAGACTTTAAGCCAAAAAAACACAAAAAGAGAAAAAGAAAGCCATTATATAATGATAAAAGGATCTATCCAGCAAGAAGACATATCAGTCATAAATATATGTGCACCCAACACTAGAGCACCCAGATATATAAAGCAAATGCTATTAGACCTAAAGAAACAGACCCTGATATGATAACAGTTGGGGACCTGAACAC
>NW_007768512.1:1566-2942 GCF_000696425.1 Galeopterus variegatus | reverse complement strand
TTATGAATAAGACCCCAAAAGCACAGGCAATGAAAAAAACATAAACAAATGGGAATATATCAAATTAAAAAAAACTTCTGCACAGAAAAAGGAACAATCAGTGCGAAAAGACAACCTAAAGAATGGGAGAAAATATTTTCAAACTATGCATCCGACAAGGGATAAATATGCAGAATATACAAAGAACTCAAACAATGCAATGTTAAGAAAACAACTCAATTAAAAAATGGGCAAAACAGCTGAATAGACATTTCTTAAAGGAAGATATACAAATGGCCAGCAGACACATGAAAAAATGCTCAGTATCACTCAACATCAGGGAACTGCAAATCAAAACTACGTTTGGGGGCCGGCCCTGTGGCTCACTCGGGAGCATGCAGTGCTGGGAGCTCCGAGGCCGCAGGTTTGGATTCTATATAGGGATGGCAGGTGCACTCACTGGCTGAGCATGGTGCAGACCACACTGTGCCAAAGGGTTGCAATCCCCTTACCAGTCAGAAAAAAAAAAAAAAAAAAGAAAGAAAGAAAATAAATAAATAAATAAAAAACCACATTAGGAAATTATCTCACCCCAGTTAGACTGGCTAATATCAAAAAGACAGAATAAGAAATGCTGGTAAGGTTGTTGAGAAAGGAGAACCCTCCTACACCATTGGTGGGACTAGAAGTTAGTCCAACCCTTATGGAAAACAGTATGGAGATTCCTCAAACAACTACAGATAGATCTTCCACATGATCTAGCAGTCCCACTCCTGGGTGTATATACCCAGAGGAATGGAAATCATCATGTCAAAGAGATACCTGTACTCCCATGTTTATTACATCTCTACTTAGAATAGTCAAGAGTTGGAATCAACCTAAATGTCTATTGACAGATGACTGGATAAGGAAAATGTATTATATATACTCAATGAAATATTTCTCTGCCATAGGAAAAAAAAATGAAATTCTGCCATTTGCAGCCACATGGATGAACGTAGAGAAAATTACCAAGTGAAATAAGCCAGGAACAGAAAGACAAATGCTATATGACCTTACTCATAAGTGGGAGCTAAAATAAAGAAAGACTCATAAGTGGGAGCTAAAATAAATAAAGTAAGAAACAAAATAAGAAAGAAAGATACAATCATAATAACACATTGAATTTTCAAAAAAAAGAGAACATAACTGCGGTTATAGAGGTGGAAAAGGGGGAAGGGAAGAGGCATTAGCGAGAAATTAGTTAAGGGTCACAAAGATTGATTACGTTTGGTAAATATGAATATACTAATGTTCTTGATTTGATCATAACATATTGTACACCTGTATTGAATTATGTGCCCCACAAATATATATAATCAACTATTTTTAAATTAAATATTTTTAAAGGGAGATAA
>NW_007768512.1:0-751 GCF_000696425.1 Galeopterus variegatus | reverse complement strand
TGTGCCCCACAAATATATATAATCAACTATTTTTAAATTAAATATTTTTAAAGGGAGATAAAAGAAATAATTTATCAATCATTCTACCAGATGTGAATGAGCTGAAATTTTTTACCAAAATATTGAGTTTATCAGAATATAGGAATAATAATCTTAAAATAAAACGTCTTAAAATAAAATATTAGCAAATATAATAAAATAATTTATCAAAAATAATGCAAAAAGATTCAAAATCAGAAAATATATAATTTATTATATTAAAATTTGAAACATAAATTGTATTGGCAACTATATTATCTTAATAAATGGTGAAAGGCATTTATTAAAATTCAAGTATTTGTTAGTAAGAACACCAAATACAATGGAAATTGAAGGAAAGATCTTAAATATGAATAAGGCTGGATAATACATATATAGAAAACAAAAGAAAACATAATTTGAAGCCATGTCCAATAAAAATAATAACAAATTAGGGATGTCATTAATTTTTAATAGCTATGTCACTCTTATCCATATTATTTAGGGAGTTAGTAAATTCATCGCGTTAAAGTTTTAAACTTAGGTAAATCCTAAAATATCGTCTTGCTAATAAAATTATTGTACTCCAAAAAGACTGCTGTTAAAAAAAGATAACTAATAAAATAATTTAGAAAAGTAGTTAGATATGTTACACAAAAATAATACAGCTTATTTATATACTGATAATATCCATCTTGAAATAAACTTAACAAGAAAGGTACTGACCCAGATG
>NW_007768511.1:5797-6106 GCF_000696425.1 Galeopterus variegatus | reverse complement strand
CAGCACCACACTCTCCCGAGTGAGCCACGGGCCGGCCCAGAAAGCACCTTATTGAAGACCGCGAAGTGACTTAACTATCAAAATGAATTCCATACAGTGTATTATTTGTCAAGTACATGTTTTGAAACACCCTTAAGGAATGTAAGTTAAAAGAAAGTGCGTGGGTTGTATAATTCCCATGATACATCAAGTTCTGGTGGCTGAAAATTCTTGTAATCAACTCCCATATGCATTGTAAATCAGGCTATGCCTATTCCTATGTGTTTCTTACTGAAGGATGGGAGAAGGAAAGCCTCAACATGAGGAAGA
>NW_007768511.1:0-204 GCF_000696425.1 Galeopterus variegatus | reverse complement strand
TCACATAGATTAAGAGTGAAAGGATGGAAAAAGATCTTCCGTGCAACCAGAAAAGAAAAACAAGCTTGAGTAGCTATTGTCATATCAGACAAAATAGACTTTAAACTAAATCCATAAAAAGAGACAATGAGGGTCACTACATAATAAAAGGACTGATGTATCAAGAAGACATAACAATCATAAATATGTATGCACCCAATGTTG
>NW_007768510.1:5799-6106 GCF_000696425.1 Galeopterus variegatus | reverse complement strand
CGTCATGGCCAAAGGGAAGTGGGCTCTGTTATTCACACTCTTCGCCTATATCAATGTACATAAAAAGAAAGGCACTTTATTGTGTGAACATCCAGGTACAGAGAACCATTCAATGAATTCATCTGGCACTTTTTTCCTGGAGCTGGATGTAGTGAAACTTCCACTATTTTCACAGAGTCCACTTGAGACCTAATTAAAGAACTTTTGTTTTTAAGTTTTTCTGTGCAAGGCAAATCACTTTGCCTATTCCTTCATTCATAAAAAATATACACAAAATAATTAAATTCACAATGCTGAAGAAAAGGAA
>NW_007768510.1:0-200 GCF_000696425.1 Galeopterus variegatus | reverse complement strand
GGTCTGATGGAGCTTTTCTGTCCACAAAGAGAGAATGATTTTCATGCTTTCTGGGTTTAGTATCTCTCCCCTTGGGATTGCTGCACTGGTCTGTCAATTTTCTTTCTCTTTACACTTTCATGGTAAGGCGACTCTTCCACTTTGGTTCTCTATATTCTCTCTTAAGATATGCTAATATGCTGATTAGGCTACAGTCAAGT
>NW_007768509.1:5903-6106 GCF_000696425.1 Galeopterus variegatus | reverse complement strand
TTCCTTACTACTTTTCACTAAAGATGCTTTAGTCTTATTAAATAGTCTATTTACCACCCCACGCACATTTCAGCTATGCCTTACAGCTCCGTTCGTAAAGGTCAACCGAGGCCCTGAGCAGTCTGCCAGGTGAGGTCACCCGGTCCTGCACTGGCGAGGCCAAGACCACAGCTCTGGCACGTGCGCCTCTGCACCCACCCACC
>NW_007768509.1:0-554 GCF_000696425.1 Galeopterus variegatus | reverse complement strand
AGTGCTGAGCTCTAGGAGTGAAGTGTCTCTGGTTTGTTTAAGGAACAGCAAGGAGGTCAATGTGGCCGAGACGGAGTGGGGCAGAGAGAAGACTAGGTCAGAGGGGACAGGGGTGTAGCTGTGAGGAGCTTGGGGCCATTGGCAGCAGGGGCTCTGTGTTCAGAAGGAGGGCTCCAATGGATGAGTGACATTATCTGGGGTGCACACCCCCAAATGTGTACTGATAGGCATGCACGATTAATAAAAGTTTGGAGACTCTAGGTCTGCAGAATAAACTCCATGGTACGCCCACGCTGCCTTTCACTGAGACTCGCAGGTGGAGGAGTTAGACTGGGAGCTGTCTTGAAAGGTGAGGACTTGCACAGGCAGAGGTGACAGGCCTTCCCCGACTAATTGCCATTCCTACGCTAAGCCATGAATGCGACCCAGCGGGTGCCGTGCAGAATCCAGTATCACACTCCTGTTTTCATTGACCATCTGTCCACATTCTTAATTCCTTACTACTTTTCACTAAAGATGCTTTAGTCTTATTAAATAGTCTATTTACCACCCCA
>NW_007768508.1:5854-6106 GCF_000696425.1 Galeopterus variegatus | reverse complement strand
CGATGAGCTCGGTCTCATGAGTTTAATTAGATAGATGTGCTTGGTCTGATGAGTTTACTTACATCGATGAGATTGGTGAGATGAGTTTAGTTAGATTGATTAGCTTGGTCTGATTAGTTTTCCTAGATCGATTACCTTGGTCTGATTAGTTTTCCTAGATCGATTAGCTTGGTCTGATTAATTTTCCTAGATTGATTAGCTTGGTTTGATTAGTTTTCCTAGATCGATTATCTTTGTCTGATTAGTTTTACT
>NW_007768508.1:0-387 GCF_000696425.1 Galeopterus variegatus | reverse complement strand
ACTTAGATCGATGAGCTTGGTCTCATGAGTTTACTTAGATCGATGAGTTCCGTCTGATTAGTTTACATAGATCGATAAGCTAGGTATGATGAGTTTTCTTAGATCAATTAGCACTGTCCGATGAGTTTACTTAGATCAATGAGTTTGGTCTGATGAGTTGACTTAGATCGGTGAGCCTGGTCTGATTAGTTTACATAGATTGATAAGCTCAGTATGATGAGTTTTCTTAGATCAATTAGCACTGTCCGATGAGTTTACTTAGATCGATTTGCTTGGTCTGATGAGTTTACATAGATGGATGAGCTCGGTCTGATGAGTATACTTTCATCGATGGGCTTGGTCTGATGAGTTTACTTAGATCGATTAGCTTGCACTGATGAGTTTACT
>NW_007768507.1:5561-6106 GCF_000696425.1 Galeopterus variegatus | reverse complement strand
TTCAAGCCTGTTTGAATGCCTTTTGCCGTGTGATTTCGCGTCTAATTTCTGAAAACAAACTACTATCAGCTCTACGTCTCTTCTAACTAGCACAACTCCGTTTCTGTGAGTTAGGCTGGATTCTAAGCTTGGAAGCTTCTCTGACGCTTTTGGACAGAGATTTTGAAAGAGAAGTCTCACAAGCCGTTTCCCCCATAGTCTCCGATGGGCTTCCACGTAGAACTTGCAAACACGAATTCCTACAGGCTAGATGTGAGAACCACATTCTGCTGCCTCCTGCATCAGAGTTAAACTGGCTTGTCAAAGCTCAACCTCGAGTGAGTGTGTTTCGCAGAGATATTCAACACACCTTTCAAGCCTGTTTGAGAGCCGTTTACCGTGTGATTTCGTGTCTAATTTCTGAAAACAACCTCCTTCAGCTCTACGTCTCTTGTAACTAGCACACCTTCGGTTCAGTGCGTTATGATGGATTCTATGCTTGGATGCTTCTCTGACCCTTTTTGACAGAGATTTTGAAAGAGAGGTCTAACAAGCCATTTCCCCCT
>NW_007768507.1:0-278 GCF_000696425.1 Galeopterus variegatus | reverse complement strand
TTTTGGCAGATATTCAACACACCTTTCAAGCCTGTTCGAGAGCCGCTTACCGTGTGATTTCGTGTCTAATTTTTGAAAACAACCTCATGTCAGCTCTACGTCTCTTGTAACTACCACACCTTCGGTTCAGTGCGTTATGATGGATTCTAAGCTTGGAAGCTTCTCTGACGCTTTTGGACAGAGATTTTGAAAGAGAAGTCTCACAAGCCCTTTTCCTATTTTCTCCAAAGGGCTTCCACGTAGAACTTGCAAACCCGAATTCCTACAGGCTAGATGGG
>NW_007768506.1:5859-6106 GCF_000696425.1 Galeopterus variegatus | reverse complement strand
GCACCCATCCTCGGGTCATCTGCCCATCTGCATGTGGCACTCTTTTCTTGGGTTTTACGGCACCCAGCTGGTCATTGGGTTTAAGTGGCACCCTCCAAGCCTTTGCCTTCAGACAAACACAACATGTGTTTACTACATAGTCATCTCTAGAGCATGTTACACCATCCGCCCTTAGGTCCCATAGCTGCAGCCGCCATGCAGTCAGAGGCTCTCCCTGTTTCTGCTGCTTTGCTGTCTCAATTTCTCA
>NW_007768506.1:0-456 GCF_000696425.1 Galeopterus variegatus | reverse complement strand
TCTTGCTGCCTCACCTCCAAGATAAAGTCCTTAGCAAACAGTTTATCTGCTTCACCCTTGCATTTTTTTTCCTCCTGCTCTCCCCTGCTTTTTAACCACATGGCCAGACTGCAAATTTTCCAAGTCTTTATGCTCTGCTTTTACAATCTGGCTTTTGAATTACTTCAATCAGCTTGGCTTATATCAGTTACTCACTCAGTCTCAAGCAAGTTTGCAGCATTTGCCCACACAGTTCAAACAGCTGCATTCACTTAGTCCATCAAAAAATGGCCACCCTGCCTCTGTGCATGTCCACAGCCATTCTGCAACCGCTGCCTCAGAGACAGGCACATAGTAATGGAGACTAACTTTTCCACCTTTTCACCAGGTGAAAACTTACTTGAAATTCTGCAGTAGCACCCATCCTCGGGTCATCTGCCCATCTGCATGTGGCACTCTTTTCTTGGGTTTTACGGC
>NW_007768505.1:5848-6106 GCF_000696425.1 Galeopterus variegatus | reverse complement strand
TATCCCAATTATTTTTTAAGACTTACTATATAATTTATCCATTTATTATGTTTTTATTGTCTGCCTTCCCCCACCCCCACTACCATATACATTCTTCCAGGGCAGAAATCTTGTATCTTGTTTGCTAATTGTATGTCAAGTTCCTAGAATAGTGACTGGGATACAATGTATCCTTAACTCATAAGCAGCAATAGTTAAAATGAGAGATGACAGGAGTGAACTAGGACAGGATGTGGGGAGGAAGAGAAGACAGACTAG
>NW_007768505.1:0-285 GCF_000696425.1 Galeopterus variegatus | reverse complement strand
TATTCTAATTTCTAAAACCACACATTACTTTTCTCCAGATTTTGAACTTAATATAAATGGAGTCATAAAATTTATCCTCTTTTATGTTTGGATTGTTTCACCCAACATAATGTTTTTGAGATTCATTCATATTGTTGAATGTTTATTCTTTTTTATTGCTGAGTATATTTCATTGTTTCCAGTTTGGGGAAATTACATATAAAGCTTCTATAAACATTTGTGAACATATCTTTCATTCTTCCCAGATACATACCTAAGAGTGGGATTACGGGATCATAGGGTAGT
>NW_007768504.1:5865-6106 GCF_000696425.1 Galeopterus variegatus | reverse complement strand
ACCTCAGCACAATAAAATCCATATATGACAAACCCACTGCCAAGATCATCCTAAATGGGGAAAAGCTTGCTTTTCCGTTAAGAATGGGAAAAACACTAGGATGCCCACTTTCACTACTCCTATTTAATAGTGTTGAAAGTACTTGCCAGAGCAATCAGGCAAGAGAAAGAAAGGGCATCCAGGAAAAAGATGATGTCAAACTGTTCCTGTTTGCAGATGACATGATCCTACATATAGAAAA
>NW_007768504.1:0-386 GCF_000696425.1 Galeopterus variegatus | reverse complement strand
AAACCAAAACAAAACAACAAAAAAAGAAAACTACAGGCCAATATTTCTGATGAGCATAGACACAAAAATCTGCAACAAAATATTAGGTATCAGAATACAGCAACACATCAAAAAAAATTACATACAATGATCAAGTGGGATTCATTCCATGGATGCAAGGATGGTTCAACATACATAAGTCAATAAGTGTGATATACCACATACATCAAAAAAATTGAGGACAAAAACCACATGATCATCTCAATAGATGCAGAAAAAGCATTTGACAAAATTCAACATCTCTTCATGATAAAGACTGTCAGCAAATTAGGTATAGAAGGAAAGTACCTCAGCACAATAAAATCCATATATGACAAACCCACTGCCAAGATCATCCTAAATGGGGA
>NW_007768503.1:802-6106 GCF_000696425.1 Galeopterus variegatus | reverse complement strand
GGCAGATTGAATATATGCATCTAATTTTATTTCTTATGAAACTTCAGTGAAAACAGTAAAGGGATTTTTAAAAACTATCCCCACCAGGATGGAGAGAATGGGGGTTGGTAGAATAAGTGAATGCTGGAAAGCAGATGGCTGAGGGACAGCTGACTTGGTGGACCCGGGAACGCCAAATTCTACTCCAAATGTAGAGCGCTGAGACACAGTTAGGTGTAGAGTCCTCAAAAGGCTCAGAAATGCTCAGTGCCAGAGACTTCTGGAAGTGGAAATACAAGCGAGGAAGAGTGTACTGAACTCTGTTTAAGGAGCAGTTTGATCCGTTTCCACTCTTTGCTGTGGGTTACTGTCCATTTTCATCTCCCCCAAATGCTTCGAGGCTTGTCCTCCTGGAAGAGGAGCAGAGGGTGACAGCGAGCCTGAGCTTGGAGGACCTCAGCACAGCTGAGAGCGCAGACACGCCACCAGGGCACGGTGTCCCGCAGATCTCTGTGCTCTGAGTGCCAGCCCCCTTCGGCTCTCCTTAGCTTGCCTGGGATCCCAGAACTCTGGCAGCCCAGGGGTTACCCCCAGGCAGGAGGTTGGAAGAGCCTTCCTTGGGGAACCAGAGCAGACTGAGAGAAGTGACTGAAAGTTTCTACCTCAGAGGGTGCCCTCTGGGCAAGCCAGTCACCCCCGAGTAAAGCTCATAGGTGACAAGTGGCACCAACTGAACAGGGCTTATTAATTCTTCACACGTTTTTAAAACCTTATTTTTACTGTGAAAATTAACACATATACAGTAGAGTGCATAAAACACTGAAACAGCTGAAATAATTATTGTAAAACAAACACCACCCAAAACATTGCTGGTTCCCTGAAGCTCCCCGTTTCTTCCTAATCCCAATACACTCTTTTCCACTAAAGATAACTCTTACCCGACTTTAATGGTACTTGCTTATTTGCTTTTCTTTACCAACTAAATGAGGATGCCTAGATACTATCTATGATTTAGGGTTATCTGATTTTGAACTTTACATAAATGAACTCCCAGAATATAGGCTATTTTGTGTTTGGTGTTAGTTGCGTGATTCATTTTTGTTGGTAGTAACTAAGGTTCGTTCATTGTTATTGCTGTGGAGTATTAATAACGTGTATGAGCATCCCTCCATTTATTTATTCATCGTACTGTCAGCGGGTGCTGGTTGTTTCTAGCGTGGGACTGTTATGCAGAATGTTGCCGTAACACACCTGTCCAGTCTTCTGCTGCATAAGAGCATGCACTTCTTTAGGGCAGGGGTTGGCAAGCTTTTTCTATAAAGGGCTGGGTAGTAAATATTTTAGGCTTTGCAGGCCATATGGTCTTTGTTACAACTACTCAAATCTGTGAGAGAGCACCCATAGACAATGCTTAAGTGAGTGGGTGTGGCTGTGTTCCAATAAAACTTTATTTACAAAAACAGGTTGGGTTTGGACCGGGTTTGCTGACTGATATCTTAGGGTATGTACTGGAATGGAATTGCTGATTATAAGGTAAGTATATCATCAACTTCAATGAAACCAAACTGGTTTTCAAAGTACTTGCACCAATTTATATTCCCACAAGCAAAGTATGAAAGCGATCATTTGCCCACATCTTCTACTTCAATTACTGATATTGTCAGACATTCCCATTTTAGCCATCCTGGGGGACTTGGAATGGCTTCTTACCGTGGCTTGAAGTCTCAATTCCTTGATCAGTTAGGAAGTTTTCATATTAATTGACCAGTTAGATTTTCTTTTTTCTTTTGAGAAGTACCTGACCAGGGATCCAGGAATTTTTTTTCTTCCCATTTTTCTATTAGGTTCCTTGTTACTTTCTTATTAATTTGTAAAATTCATTTAAATATTCTAAGTATGAATTTTTTTTTTTTTTTTTTAGTTATTTGTGTTATAAATACCTTCTCCAACTTTGTGGTGTGTTTTTATACTCTTTTGATTTTTTTTTTGTGATGAATAGATGTTCTTTATTCAATTGGTGTCATTTATTAAATTTCCTTTAACACCGGTAGTTTTGTATTCTACTTAAAATAAATCTTTCCCTACTCAAAAATCTTGAATATTTCTACATTTTGTTCTAAGCACTTTATTGTTTGGCCCTTCAAATTGAAACAATATTTGAAATTGCTTTTTAAAAAAATATTTGCTTAGCTGTTAAGTTGGCTGTCAAATTTTAGTTGTTTTCCATAAGAATACCTAATTGGCCCAGCACTATTAATTGATGACACCATTCTTTCCATGCTGCTGTGCAATGCTAATTTTATAATAAATCAAATAGCTATATATATGTGTTGGTCTGCCTCTGGTTTCTCTTTTCTGTTCCATTTTTTTTTCTATTTTTGCCCCAATACCACACTACCTACATATTATTATTTTAAAAGGGTTTTTTTAAAAGTTATTATTATTAATTTATTTTTAATTGACAAGTAAAATTGTATGTATTTATGGTATAAAATATGTACTCATCGTGGGGTGGCTAAATCAAACTAATTAACATATGCATTACCTTACATACTTATCATTTCTTTCTTTCTTTCTTTTTTTTTTTGGTGGCTGGCTTGTATGAGGATCCAAACACTTTAACCTTGGTGTTGCAAGGCTGTGCTGTAACCAACTGAGCTAACCAGCCAGCCCCTTATCATTTCTTTTGTGGTGAGAACATTTAAACTCTACTCTCTTAGCAATTCTGAGGTATGCAATACATTGTTATTAACCACAGTCTTCATATTATACTACTTTATAAGTCTTGATATCTGGCAGAATAATTTCTCTCCTGTGTTCCATTCCTGCAACCTGGATCAACCAAGGGCACTCATTTCTCTGCCCACACTGTTCTGATCTGACCTTCTCCTGAAAACCAGAGGTTGGCCACAGTAAACTTAGGAGTGGAAAGTACAAAGCAGTCCTGCCCCACTACATCCTTGCTGGATACTCTGATTGTGGTGAATACCTTTTTCCCCCCCTTGCTCACAGAATTTCCCAGGAGGGTTCTTGCAAACTCTTAGGGGTCTAAAGACAGGTAGAGACCTATAGCCTTTCAGTTTATGCTCTCCTGGGAATGTTTGTCAGTAGCTTCAATAGTTTAATAATGCCCTTTCCTTGTAGAGCTAGGCCTGTGCTTGCTACTCAGTTTTTCCATTAACCACCCATTACTTTAATTAATATACAAATATCAATCCTTACAATAATAAACTATTTTATTAGTAGTTAATATTAGCCCTCTGGTACGTTTGGCCTGCCTTGGACATGAGCAGAGCAGCCTTCCCCAGTTAGGAAGATCCCCTCAGGATGGAGATAGGTCAGGTGCTGGCAGCTGGAAGTCTGCTGGAGCGCACCCAAGGGCCCGGGAAATATACAAGGGGCAAGGACGGCACCTGCTACACTAGGCTGCTTTAAAAGTCACTTTATACTTTTCTTTATTATTAATAAAATAACACTGGTTCTCCAGTAATATTTTTTCCTGCGTATAGGAATGTTTCCTTGAGTTAGGTATTTTTTGTATTTTTTTCTATTTTTCTTATTCTTTACTGACTGCACTGATTATGTGCAATGTAGCTCTTCCACCTGTTTTCCATATCTATTATTTCTCTCCATTCTTTTTAAACTACTTCTTCACTTCCATTTTATTTTGCTCATTTGAAAAAAGTTTTTGTCTACGTCCTCTGATAAGTGTTACACAGCACGTGGTCTCCTGTGTTTTGCTGCTATCTTGGCTTTCAGTTACACGCTGCTTTTTCCCCCCCTCTAGACTCTAACTACTCATCTTCCTACTGTGTCTTCTCTGAGCTCTGCTTCAGTCCACGTCCTCTGATAAGTGTTACACAGCACGTGGTCTCCTGTGTTTTGCTGCTATCTTGGCTTTCAGTTACACGCTGCTTTTTTCCCCCCTCTAGACTCTAACTACTCATCTTCCTACTGTGTCTTCTCTGAGCTCTGCTTCAGTCTTGTTTTAAAGAGGTATTTTCTGTTTTGTTTTCTGTTTAGTTTATAGAAATACATTGGGTCTTAATTTTCGTCTATGACAGGGCGACATTCTTCTAGCATATTTTCCTTTTCCATCATTTGTTTTTCCTGCTCCTTTCTTCCTCCTCCTGCTTTTTCTTCTTTTTTTTTCTTGTATTATCTATGTACGGATCCCGCTATGGTCTGGATCTTGGTGCTCCCCCAAAGTTCATAGTTGGAACCTAACACCTAATGTGACAGTAGTGAGAGACGGAGCCTTTGGGAAGTGGTTAAGTCATGAGGCCTGTGTCCTCATGATTGGGATTAGTGCCCTATGAAAGAGGCTAGCAGTCTTCTGCCTGGTTCTTAGGAAATTTCCTTGTAGCACAAGTTAATGAGGTCAGTGAACTCTTTTAAATTTATTTTCCCACCATTGAAGAAGATCTGCAGTTGCATGGTGGCTCTCCATCCAGGTTCCTGTCCTCAGTCCCCGCCTGCTGGCAGATGGCCTTCAGCAAAGGCTAAGCATGTGCATGTTTCTTGCTCAGCTCAGCACTCTCTGCTTCCCCACGTTGCCGAATGTGATCCTAGGAAGTTCCCTCCACCCGTCCCCTCAAATTCTCTTTCAAAGAAAGGGCTTGTTGGATTCACTCTTCACCTTTGATCACCTACTTTTCTAACTGGGCTCTGCAGGCTTTCTGTGAAGTCTGCGGCCACAGATGTCTTCTCCTGGCATCTTCTCTGATACCTGTCAGATCCTTGCTGACTTTCCTCATTCATTGTTGTTTCAAGGTGATTACTGAAAGAATAAGGGTACATACATGTCTTTTTCTGCTACCTTAAAGAGAGAATTCATAGTTTATCAGAGAAGTCCTGTTCTCACCCCTCTGTTTCTCACAAATATCTCGTCTCTGCGCTAGACCAGCACTGTCCAGTACAGCTTGTGTAATGATGGTTCTATATATGTGCTGCCCAATATAGACAGCCAATGTGGCTACTGAACACTTGAGATGTGGCTAGTGCGGCTGAGAAAATGAATTTTTAATTTTAATCAT
The DNA here is from genome assembly GCF_000696425.1 of Galeopterus variegatus. NCBI lineage: Eukaryota > Metazoa > Chordata > Mammalia > Dermoptera > Cynocephalidae > Galeopterus > Galeopterus variegatus. Next base: position 1,091 of record NW_007768503.1, on the reverse strand, counting down.
TAATTTATTTAAAATTAAATTAGCCAAATTCTAGTTCTTTAGGTCTCTCTAAAGATACATGTATTTAGAGGGCATATCCATTCTTAGGTTTTATTTTTTCTCTTGCCTGTCACATCCCCTCCCTGAGACAAAAAACACAGAGCCCCAACTGCTTGGAGATAAGAGGGAAAATACTGGGAATAAAAGAACGTGAGCTAATATTTCAGAAATCTTATTCCCCATTAGTACGTGTCCAGTTTTCCTCCTGAGATGGAGCTGGAGGCCATGGATTATTTGAAGCACCCAGCAG